>NW_024061446.1:0-127595 GCF_016432855.1 Salvelinus namaycush
TAGAAAGAACAACTCTGCTGCCATAGAAAGAACAACTCTGCTGCCATAGAAAGAACAACTCTGCTGCCATAGAACTCCCAACTCTGCTGCCATAGAACTCCCAACTCTGCTGCCATAGAAACCCCAACTCTGCTGCCATAGAAACACCAACTCTGCTGCCATAGAAACACCAACTCTGCTGCCATAGAAACACCAACTCTGCTGCAATAGAAACACCAACTCTGCTGCCATAGAACTCACAACTCTGCTGCCATAGAAACACCAACTCTGCTGCCATAGAAACACCAACTCTGCTGCCATAGAAACACCAACTCTGCTGCCATAGAAACACCAACTCTGCTGCCATAGAAACACCAACGCTGCTGC
The DNA here is from genome assembly GCF_016432855.1 of Salvelinus namaycush. Lineage (NCBI taxonomy): Eukaryota > Metazoa > Chordata > Actinopteri > Salmoniformes > Salmonidae > Salvelinus > Salvelinus namaycush. Next base: position 367 of record NW_024061446.1, read on the forward strand.
AATAGAAACACCAACTCTGCTACAATAGAAACACCAACTCTGCTGCCATAGAACTCACAACTCTGCTGCCATAGAAACACCAACTCTGCTGCCATAGAAACACCAACTCTGCTGCCATAGAAACACCAACTCTGCTGCCATAGAACTCCCAACTCTGCTGCCATAGAACTACCAACTCTGCTGCAATAGAAACACCAACTCTGCTGCAATAGAAACACAAATTCTGCTGCAATAGAAACACAAACTCTGCTGCAATAGAAACACAAACTCTGCTGCCATAGAACTCCCAACTCTGCTGCCATAGAACTCCCAACTCTGCTGCCATAGAACTCCCAACTCTGCTGCCATAGAACTCCCAACTCTGCTGCCATAGAACTCCCAACTCTGCTGCCATAGAACTCCCAACTCTGCTGCCATAGAACTCCCAACTCTGCTGCCATAGAACTCCCAACTCTGCTGCCATAGAACTCCCAACTCTGCTGCCATAGAACTACCAACTCTGCTGCAATAGAAACACCAACTCTGCTGCAATAGAACTCCCAACTCTGCTGCCATAGAACTCCCAACTCTGCTGCCATAGAACTCCCAACTCTGCTGCCATAGAACTCCCAACTCTGCTGCCATAGAACTCCCAACTCTGCTGCCATAGAACTCCCAACTCTGCTGCCATAGAAACACCAACTCTGCTGCCATAGAAACCCCAACTCTGCTGCCATAGAAACCCCAACTCTGCTGCAATAGAAACACCAACTCTGCTGATATAGAACTCACAACTCTGCTGCCATAGAACTCACAACTCTGCTGCCATAGAAACCCCAACTCTGCTGCCATAGAAACACCAACTCTGCTGCCATAGAAACACCAACTCTGCTGCCATAGAACTCCCAACTCTGCTGCAATAGAAACACCAACTCTGCTGCAATAGAAACACCAACTCTGCTGCAATAGAAACACCAACTCTGCTGCCATAGAACTCACAACTCTGCTGCCATAGAAACACCAACTCTGCTGCCATAGAAACACCAACTCTGCTGCCATAGACACACCAACTCTGCTGCCATAGAACTCCCAACTCTGCTGCCATAGAACTACCAACTCTGCTGCAATAGAAACACCAACTCTGCTGCAATAGAAACACCAACTCTGCTGCCATAGAAACCACAACTCTGCTGCCATAGAAACCACAACTCTGCTGCCATAGAAACACCAACTCTGCTGCCATAGAACTCCCAACTCTGCTGCCATAGAAACACCAACTCCGCTGCCATGGAACTCACAACTCCACTGCTATAGAACTCCCAACTCTGCTGCCATAGAACTCCCAACTGTGCTGCCATAGAAACCCCAACTCTGCTGCCATAGAAAGAACAACTCTGCTGCCATAGAAAGAACAACTCTGCTGCCATAGAACTCCCAACTCTGCTGCCATAGAACTCCCAACTCTGCTGCCATAGAACTCCCAACTCTGCTGCCATAGAAACCCCAACTCTGCTGCCATAGAAACACCAACTCTGCTGCCATAGAAACACCAACTCTGCTGCCATAGAAACACCAACTCTGCTGCAATAGAAACACCAACTCTGCTGCCATAGAACTCACAACTCTGCTGCCATAGAAACACCAACTCTGCTGCCATAGAAACACCAACTCTGCTGCCATAGAAACACCAACTCTGCTGCCATAGAAACACCAACTCTGCTGCCATAGAAACACCAACGCTGCTGCAATAGAAACACCAACTCTGCTACAATAGAAACACCAACTCTGCTGCCATAGAACTCACAACTCTGCTGCCATAGAAACACCAACTCTGCTGCCATAGAAACACCAACTCTGCTGCCATAGAAACACCAACTCTGCTGCCATAGAACTCCCAACTCTGCTGCCATAGAACTACCAACTCTGCTGCAATAGAAACACCAACTCTGCTGCAATAGAAACACAAACTCTGCTGCAATAGAAACACAAACTCTGCTGCAATAGAAACACAAACTCTGCTGCCATAGAACTCCCAACTCTGCTGCCATAGAACTCCCAACTCTGCTGCCATAGAACTCCCAACTCTGCTGCCATAGAACTCCCAACTCTGCTGCCATAGAACTCCCAACTCTGCTGCCATAGAACTCCCAACTCTGCTGCCATAGAACTCCCAACTCTGCTGCCATAGAACTCCCAACTCTGCTGCCATAGAACTCCCAACTCTGCTGCCATAGAAACACCAACTCTGCTGCCATAGAACTCCCAACTCTGCTGCCATAGAACTACCAACTCTGCTGCAATAGAAACACCAACTCTGCTGCAATAGAACTCCCAACTCTGCTGCCATAGAACTCCCAACTCTGCTGCCATAGAACTCCCAACTCTGCTGCCATAGAACTCCCAACTCTGCTGCCATAGAACTCCCAACTCTGCTGCCATAGAACTCCCAACTCTGCTGCCATAGAAACACCAACTCTGCTGCCATAGAAACCCCAACTCTGCTGCCATAGAAACCCCAACTCTGCTGCAATAGAAACACCAACTCTGCTGATATAGAACTCACAACTCTGCTGCCATAGAACTCACAACTCTGCTGCCATAGAAACCCCAACTCTGCTGCCATAGAAACACCAACTCTGCTGCCATAGAAACACCAACTCTGCTGCCATAGAAACACCAACTCTGCTGCCATAGAACTCCCAACTCTGCTGCAATAGAAACACCAACTCTGCTGCAATAGAAACACCAACTCTGCTGCAATAGAAACACCAACTCTGCTGCCATAGAACTCACAACTCTGCTGCCATAGAAACACCAACTCTGCTGCCATAGAAACACCAACTCTGCTGCAATAGAACTCCCAACTCTGCTGCCATAGAAACCCCAACTCTGCTGCCATAGAAACACCAACTATGCTGCCATAGAACTCCCAACTCTGCTGCCATAGAACTCCCAACTCTGCTGCCATAGAACTCCCAACTCTGCTGCCATAGAAACACCAACTATGCTGCCATAGAACTCCCAACTCTGCTGCCATAGAACTCCCAACTCTGCTGCAATAGAAACACCAACTCTGCTGCCATAGAACTCACAACTCTGCTGCCATAGAAACACCAACTCTGCTGCCATAGAAACACCAACTCTGCTGCCATAGAAACACCAACTCTGCTGCCATAGAACTCCCAACTCTGCTGCCATAGAACTACCAACTCTGCTGCAATAGAAACACCAACTCTGCTGCAATAGAAACACCAACTCTGCTGCCATAGAAACCACAACTCTGCTGCCATAGAAACCACAACTCTGCTGCCATAGAAACACCAACTCTGCTGCCATAGAACTCCCAACTCTGCTGCCATAGAAACACCAACTCCGCTGCCATGGAACTCACAACTCCACTGCTATAGAACTCCCAACTCTGCTGCCATAGAACTCCCAACTGTGCTGCCATAGAAACCCCAACTCTGCTGCCATAGAAAGAACAACTCTGCTGCCATAGAAAGAACAACTCTGCTGCCATAGAACTCCCAACTCTGCTGCCATAGAACTCCCAACTCTGCTGCCATAGAACTCCCAACTCTGCTGCCATAGAAACCCCAACTCTGCTGCCATAGAAACACCAACTCTGCTGCCATAGAAACACCAACTCTGCTGCCATAGAAACACCAACTCTGCTGCAATAGAAACACCAACTCTGCTGCCATAGAACTCACAACTCTGCTGCCATAGAAACACCAACTCTGCTGCCATAGAAACACCAACTCTGCTGCCATAGAAACACCAACGCTGCTGCAATAGAAACACCAACTCTGCTACAATAGAAACACCAACTCTGCTGCCATAGAACTCACAACTCTGCTGCCATAGAAACACCAACTCTGCTGCCATAGAAACACCAACTCTGCTGCCATAGAAACACCAACTCTGCTGCCATAGAACTCCCAACTCTGCTGCCATAGAACTACCAACTCTGCTGCAATAGAAACACCAACTCTGCTGCAATAGAAACACAAACTCTGCTGCAATAGAAACACAAACTCTGCTGCAATAGAAACACAAACTCTGCTGCCATAGAACTCCCAACTCTGCTGCCATAGAACTCCCAACTCTGCTGCCATAGAACTCCCAACTCTGCTGCCATAGAACTCCCAACTCTGCTGCCATAGAACTCCCAACTCTGCTGCCATAGAACTCCCAACTCTGCTGCCATAGAACTCCCAACTCTGCTGCCATAGAACTCCCAACTCTGCTGCCATAGAACTCCCAACTCTGCTGCCATAGAACTCCCAACTCTGCTGCCATAGAAACACCAACTCTGCTGCCATAGAACTCCCAACTCTGCTGCCATAGAACTACCAACTCTGCTGCAATAGAAACACCAACTCTGCTGCAATAGAACTCCCAACTCTGCTGCCATAGAACTCCCAACTCTGCTGCCATAGAACTCCCAACTCTGCTGCCATAGAACTCCCAACTCTGCTGCCATAGAACTCCCAACTCTGCTGCCATAGAACTCCCAACTCTGCTGCCATAGAAACACCAACTCTGCTGCCATAGAAACCCCAACTCTGCTGCCATAGAAACCCCAACTCTGCTGCAATAGAAACACCAACTCTGCTGATATAGAACTCACAACTCTGCTGCCATAGAACTCACAACTCTGCTGCCATAGAAACCCCAACTCTGCTGCCATAGAAACACCAACTCTGCTGCCATAGAAACACCAACTCTGCTGCCATAGAAACACCAACTCTGCTGCCATAGAACTCCCAACTCTGCTGCAATAGAAACACCAACTCTGCTGCAATAGAAACACCAACTCTGCTGCAATAGAAACACCAACTCTGCTGCCATAGAACTCACAACTCTGCTGCCATAGAAACACCAACTCTGCTGCCATAGAAACACCAACTCTGCTGCCATAGAAACACCAACTCTGCTGCCATAGAACTCCCAACTCTGCTGCCATAGAACTACCAACTCTGCTGCAATAGAAACACCAACTCTGCTGCAATAGAAACACCAACTCTGCTGCCATAGAACTCCCAACTCTGCTGCCATAGAACTCCCAACTCTGCTGCCATAGAAACACCAACTCTGCTGCCATAGAAACACCAACTCTGCTGCCATAGAACTCCAAACTCTGCTGCCATAGAACTCACAACTCTGCTGCCATAGAAACCCCAACTCTGCTGCCATAGAAACACCAACTCTGCTGCCATAGAAACACCAACTCTGCTGCCATAGAACTCCAAACTCTGCTGCCATAGAACTCCCAACTCTGCTGCCATAGAAACCCCAACTCTGCTGCCATAGAAACACCAACTATGCTGCCATAGAACTCCCAACTCTGCTGCCATAGAACTCCCAACTCTGCTGCAATAGAAACACCAACTCTGCTGCAATAGAAACACCAACTCTGCTGCCATAGAACTCACAACTCTGCTGCCATAGAAACACCAACTCTGCTGCCATAGAAACACCAACTCTGCTGCCATAGAAACACCAACTCTGCTGCCATAGAACTCCAAACTCTGCTGCCATAGAAACACCAACTCTGCTGCCATAGAAACCCCAACTCTGCTGCAATAGAAACACCAACTCTGCTGCCATAGAACTCACAACTCTGCTGCCATAGAACTCACAACTCTGCTGCCATAGAAACCCCAACTCTGCTGCCATAGAAACACCAACTCTGCTGCCATAGAAACACCAACTCTGCTGCCATAGAACTCCAAACTCTGCTGCCATAGAACTCCCAACTCTGCTGCCATAGAAACCCCAACTCTGCTGCCATAGAAACACCAACTATGCTGCCATAGAACTCCCAACTCTGCTGCCATAGAACTCCCAACTCTGCTGCCATAGAACTCCCAACTCTGCTGCCATAGAACTCCCAACTCTGCTGCCATAGAAACACCAACTATGCTGCCATAGAACTCCCAACTCTGCTGCCATAGAAACACCAACTCTGCTGCCATAGAACTCCCAACTCTGCTGCCATAGAAACAGTAACTCTGCTGCCATAGTACTCCAAAATCTGCTGCTATAGAAACACCAACTCTGCTGCCATAGAAACACCAACTCTGCTGCCATGGAACTCCCAACTCTGCTGCCATGGAACTCCCAACTCTGCTGCCATAGAAACAGCAACTCTGCTGCCATAGAAACACAAACTCTGCTGCAATAGAAACACAAACTCTGCTGCAATAGAAACACAAACTCTGCTGCAATAGAAACACAAACTCTGCTGCCATAGAACTCCCAACTCTGCTGCCATAGAACTCCCAACTCTGCTGCCATAGAACTCCCAACTCTGCTGCCATAGAACTCACAACTCTGCTGCCATAGAACTCCCAACTCTGCTGCCATAGAACTCCCAACTCTGCTGCCATAGAACTCCCAACTCTGCTGCCATAGAACTCCCAACTCTGCTGCCATAGAAACAGCAACTCTGCTGCCATAGAAACAGCAACTCTGCTGCCATAGAAACAGCAACTCTGCTGCCATAGAACTCCCAACTCTGCTGCCATAGAACTCCAAGCTCTGCTGCCATAGAAACACCAACCCCACCACCATAGAAACACCAACCCCACCACCATACAACCCCCAACCCCACCACCATACAACCCCCAACCCCACCACCATACAACCCCCAACCCCACCACCATACAACCCCACCCCCACCATACAACCCCAACCCACCACCATACAACCCCCAACCCCACCACCATACAACCCCCAACCCCACCACCATACAACCCCCAACCCCACCACCATACAACCCCCAACCCCACCACCATACAACCCCCAACCCCACCACCCTATAACCCCCAACCCCTCCACCCTATAACCCCCAACCCCTCCACCCTATAACCCCCAACCCCACCACCCTATAACCCCCAACCCCACCACCATACAACCCCCAACCCCACCACCATATAACCCCCCAACCCCACCACCATACAACCCCCAACCCCACCACCATACAACCCCCAACCCCACCACCCTATAACCCCCAACCCCACCACCATACAACCCCCAACCCCACCACCATATAACCCCCCAACCCCACCACCATATAACCCCCCAACCCCACCACCATACAACCCCCAACCCCACCACCATATAACCCCCAACCCCTCCACCATATAACCCCCAACCCCTCCACCATACAACCCCCAACCCCACCACCATATAACCCCCCAACCCCACCACCATACAACCCCCAACCCCACCACCATATAACCCCCCAACCACACCACCATACAACCCCCAACCCCACCACCATATAACCCCCCAACCCCACCACCACACAACCCCCAACCCCACCACCATATAACCCCCCAACCCCACCACCATATAACCCCCCAACCCCACCACCACACAACCCCCAACCCCACCCCACCACCTTTAAGATCATGATGAATAAGATGATATGGACGGGGAGGACCTGATCCCAGATCATCACTTGTACTCTGAGATGCTTTCTGAATACAGGCATGATAATGACCATGGGAGTTGGCTAGATAGCACACGCAGATCTGAGAACAGGCAATAGCAGGACCACTACACAACTACACACCAGACGGGATGCCACCAACAGGTCATCGTTGAGTGCCTGGATGAGTAGGGCAACACTGCCACCTGCTGACTGACTACCCCACTTACCCACAGACTGGCAAGACTGATGAAGTAACTGCAGTGGGGCAACACTGCCACCTGCTGGCTAACTACCCCACTTACCCACAGACTGGCAAGACTGATGAAGTAACTGCAGTGGGGCAACACTGCCACCTGCTGACTGACTACCCCACTTACCCACAGACTGGCAAGACTGATGAAGTAACTGCAGTGTCTTCATCAGCAAGTCAATATCAATCATTTGCCCACTTTGTCTTTGACTTAATTGGACCAGGAAGACTAGAAGGAAACAGGGACTATGTCTCAAAATGATTGCAATGTTTTTGTAAACCAATAGGGATTAAACAATTGCTAACACGAACAAGTTATGTAATACTCAAATTATGGCAACATAATAATTAACATAATTTTCTGTTATCCATGAAAAGAGCCATGTGTGGGTTCAGAGGTCATGTGTGGGTTCAGAGGTCATGTGTGGGTTCAGAGGTCAAGTGTGGGTTCAGAGGTCATGTGTGGGTTCAGAGGTCATGTGTGGGTTCAGAGGTCATGTGTGGGTTCAGAGGTCATGTGTGGGTTCAGAGGTCATGTGTGGGTTCAGAGGTCATGTGTGGGTTCAGAGGTCAAGTGTGGGTTCAGAGGTCATGTGTGGGTTCAGAGGTCATGTGTGGGTTCAGAGGTCATGTGTGGGTTCAGAGGTCATGTTTGGGTTCAAAGCATTGTAAATGATCATGGAAACAGTCTCTATTCCAAACCAAGAGTGGTTCAAGGAGGACAGAGATGGACCAAAGAACACAAACACAGAAACACACAAACAAACAAACAAACAAACACAGAAACACACAAACAAACAAACAAACACACAAACACACAAACACAGAAACACACAAACGTTTCGGGTAGCCTTCCACAAGCTTCCCACAATAAGTTGGGTGAATTTTGGCCCATTCCTCCTGACAGAGCTGGTGTAACTCAGTCAGGTTTGTAGGCCTCCTTGTTCACACACGCTTTTTCAGTTCTGCCCACACATTTTCTATAGGATTGAGGTCAGAGCTTTGTGGTGGCCACTCCAATACCTTGCCTGTGTTGTCCTTAAGCCATTTTGCCACAACTTTGGAAGTATGCTTGGGGTCATTGTCCATTTGGAAGACCCATTTGCGACCAAGCATTGACTTCCTGACTGATGTCTTGAGATGTTGCTTCAATATATCAACATCATTTTCCTGCCTCATGATGCCAGAACAGAGAACAGAACACAGCATCCAACTCAACACTGAGGTAAGCCTATCGGTCACAACACCATAATAGGACTTCCTCAGAGTCACAAGGAGTTGGTATCAGTGTCATTCGGACCTGTTAGTGTCATCAGGACCTGAGCCCTAGGACCACGCATTTCTAGGGAGTTTTTCCTAGCCGCCGTGCTTCTACACCTGCATTGCTTGCTGTTTGGGGGTTTTAGGCTGGGTTTCTGTACAGCACTTTGAGATATCAGCTGATGTAAGAAGGGCTTTATAAATACATTTGATTTGATCAGTCTCTGGACTTCGGTGCTTGATGAAGGTCACTGTTGACCCAAACATCACCGTGTTCTGTATCTTTTCTGTTTCTATGGCGGGAGAGACACTTATTCTGTCCACTTCTAAGAGGGGTCTGTCCCATATCACATATAATCAGCTATCAAAGGCTCCTCTGTTAGTGTTCCTCTGTGGATAATACAGAGTCTCCAGTCACACAAGGTAAACAGATGTACTGGCAGACTTCAGGAGAGGAGAAATGTTGTAGCCCGACTCAGATCTGTTTCTAGCCTGAGTTCCAGATCGGTTTGTGTTGTCATTTCCACAGTTTCATACTGTTCGGCTTCGATTGGCCGTTTCCAGCTTTGCTGAGTGAAAATGACCGTGCTTCATGAACACGCAGGGCGAGGAGAGAGAGGGAAACTGGGGCACTATCATCCACCAGGAGAGCGAGGGAAACTTAGGCACTATCCTCACTATCCTCCACCAGGAGAGAGAGGGAAACTGGGACACTATCATCACTATCCTCCACCAGGAGAGAGAGGGAAACTGGGGCACTATCCTCACTATCCTCCACCAGGAGAGAGAGGGAAACTGGGGCACTATCATCACTATCCTCCACCAGGAGAGAGAGGGAAACTGGGGCACTATCATCACTATCCTCCACCAGGAGAGAGAGGGAAACTGGGGCACTATCATCACTATCCTCCACCAGGAGAGAGAGGGAAACTGGGGCACTATCATCACTATCCTCCACCAGGAGAGAGAGGGAAACTGGGGCACTATCATCACTATCCTCCACCAGGAGAGAGAGGAAAACTGGGGCACTATCATCACTATCCTCCACCAGGAGAGAGAGGGAAACTGGGGCACTATCATCACTATCCTCCACCAGGAGAGAGAGGGAAACTGGGGCACTATCATCACTATCCTCCACCAGGAGAGAGAGGGAAACTGGGGCACTATCATCACTATCCTCCACCAGGAGAGAGAGGGAAACTGGGGCACTATCATCACTATCCTCCACCAGGAGAGAGAGGGAAACTGGGGCACTATCATCACTATCCTCCACCAGGAGAGAGAGGGAAACTGGGGCACTATCATCACTATCCTCCACCAGGAGAGAGAGGGAAACTGGGGCACTATCATCACTATCCTCCACCAGGAGAGAGAGGGAAACTGGGGCACTATCATCACTATCCTCCACCAGGAGAGAGAGGGAAACTGGGGCACTATCATCACTATCCTCCACCAGGAGAGAGAGGGAAACTGGGGCACTATCATCACTATCCTCCACCAGGAGAGAGAGGGAAACTGGGGCACTATCATCACTATCCTCCACCAGGAGAGAGATGGAAACTGGGGCACTATCATCACTATCCTCCACCAGGAGAGAGAGGGAAACTGGGGCACTATCATCACTATCCTGTTCTTTGATGTCTTATGTTAGCCATGTGTTAGCCTTTACCTTATATGACCTGCAGGAATGTAGTATGATTTCCCACATTGAGATATAATATCACACTGTTCTCTTTAATTGTGTAATTTACCCTATAGATGTAGCCTATGAATTCTCGATATATTACAATGCCACAGAATTGTCCAAATAATACCTTTTAAACACTTACAGATGTTCTTCCAACTGATCTGAGTGAGTTTACCTCAGCTGGCCTACAGTATATGAAACAACCAGACGTTCAATGCTGAGGAACCAACACAATGTACCACTGCCGTCTGCTCCATCCCTTTCAACAGCGTCAACACACACCGCTCATTCCTGACTATATAGCGCCATCTACAGGACAGTGGCTCAGAGAGGAGAGCCATGTTCATTTCTTTATGGCAACAATATGTGGCAGTATATACTTTATAATATATCTCATTGCTCACGTGTGTGTTTGTGTCTCTGTCTGTCTGTCTGTCTGTCTGTCTGTCTGTCTGTCTGTCTGTCTGTCTGTCTGTCTGTCTGTCTGTCTGTCTGTCTGTCTGTCTGTCTGTCTGTCTGTCTGTCTGTCTGTCTGTCTGTCTGTCTGTCTTGGATCCTAATGAGGGTGTTTGAGTGACAAATATATTAAACATAAACATCCCCGCATGTCCTCTCTTCTCCTTCCCCTCCTCTCCCTATTCTTGAAAACGCAACCCTAGTCAGAGATGGTCGCCTCGCTTCAGGTCCTTAGGAAACTATGCAGTTATTTGGGTTTTTTTTATGTATTATTTCTTACATTGTTAGCCCAGGAAACCTTAAGTGTTATTACATACAGCCGGGAAGAACTATTGGATATCAGAGTGACGTCAACTTACCAACATTACCACCAGGAATACGTCTTCCCGAAGCGGATCCTTTGTTCGGACCTCCACCCTGGACATGTGATCGTATCCCAGAGGCCCAAAACAACATGGTCGCCGCAGGAGAGGCAGACGGAGCGGCCTGCTGGTCAGACTCAGAAGGCGAGCGCACCATCCATATTGGCAAGGCGACTGGAAACATGACCGAATACAAACGGTGCAGCTATTCCCTCCACAAGGCAATCAAACAATCAAAGCGTCGGTATAGAGACAAAGTAGAGTCGTAATTCAACGGCTCAAACACGAGCAATTCAACAGCTCAGACACAAGAGGTATGTGGCAGGGTCTATAGTCAATCACGGATTACAAAAAGAAAACCAGCCCCGTCGCGGACCAGGATGTCTTGCTCCCAGACAAATTAAACAACTTCTTTGCTCGCTTTGAGGACAATACAGTGCCACTGACACGGCCCATTACCAAAGCCTGTGGGCTCTCCTTCACTGCAGCCGACGTGAGTAAAACATTTAAACGTGTTAACCCTCGCAAGGCTGCAGGCCCAGACGGCATTCCCAGCCGCGTCCTCAGAGCATGCGCAGACCAGCTGGCTGGTGTGTTTACGGACATATTCAATCGCTCTCTATCCCAGTCTGCTGTCTCCACATGCTTCAAGATGGCCACCATTGTTCCTGTACCGAAGAAAGCGAAGGTAACTGAACTAAATGACTATCGTCCCGTAGCACTCACCTCTGTCATCATGAAGTGCTTTGAGAGACTAGTCAAGGACCATATCACCTCCACCCTACCTAATACCCGAGACCCACTCCAATTTGCTTACCGACCCAATAGGTCCACAGACGATGCAATCGCCATCACACTGCACACTGCCCTAACCCATCTGGACAAGAGGAATACCTATGTAAGAATGCTGTTCATTGACAACAGCTCAGTATTTAATACCATAGTACCCTCCAAACTCGTCATTAGGCTCGAGACCCTGGGTCTCGACCCCGCCCTGTGCAACTGGGTCCTGGACCTTCTGACGGGCCGCCCCCAGGTGCTGAGGGTAGGAAACAACATCTCCACTTCACTGATCCTCAACACTGGGGCCCCACAAGGGTGCGTGCTCAGCCCCCTCCTGTACTCCCTGTTCACCCATGACTGCGTGGCCACGCACGCCTCCAACTCAATCATCAAGTTTGCAGACGACACAACAGTAGTGGGCTTGATTACCAACAACGACGAGACAGCCTACAGGGAGGGGTTGAGGGCCCTCCGAATGTGATGTCAGGAAAATAACCTCACACTCAACGTCAACAAAACAAAGGAGATGATTGTGGACTTCAGGAAACAGCAGAGGGAGCACCCCCCTATCCACATCGACGGGACAGTAGTGGAGAAGGTGTAACGTTTTAAGTTCCTCGGCGTACACATCATGGACAAACTGAAATGTTCCACCCACACAGACAGCGTGGTGAAGAAGGCGCAACAGAGCCTCTTCAACCTCAGGAGGCTGACGAAATTTGGCTTGTCACCTAAAACACTCACAAACTTTTACAGATGCACAATCGAGAGCATCTTGTCGGGCTGTATCACCGCCTGGTACGGCAACAGCTCCGCCCACAACCGTAAGGCTCTCCAGAGGGTGGTGAGGTCTGCACAACGCATCACCGGGGGCAAACTACCTGCCCTCCAGGACACCTACACCACCCGATGTCACAGGAAGGCCATAAAGATCATCAAGGACAACAACCACCCGAGCCACTGCCTGTTCACCCCGCTATCATCCAGAAGGCGAGGTCAGTACAGGTGCATCAAAGCTGGGGACGAGAGACTGAAAAACAGCTTCTATCTCAAGGCCATCAGACTGTTAAACAGCCACCACTAACATAGAGAGGCTGCTGTCAACATACAGACCCAATCACTGACCACTTTAATAAATGCACTTAATAAAGATGTCATTAGTCACTTTAAATAACGGCACTTTAATAATGTTTACATATCCTACATTACTCATCTCATATACTGTATATAGTGTACTCTATACTTCATTACTCATCTCATTTGTATACACGGCTCTATACCATCTACTGCATCTTGCCTATGCCGCACGGCCATCTCTCATCCATATATTTATATGTACATATTCTTATTCATCCCTTTACACTTGTGTGTATCAGGTAGTTGTTGTGAATTTGTTAGATTACTTATTAGATATTACAGCGTTGTCGGGAACTAGAAGCACAAGCATTTCTCTACACTCGCATTAACATCTGCTAGCCATGTGTATGTGACCATTAACATCTGCTAGCCATGTGTATGTGACCAATAACATCTGCTAGCCATGTGTATGTGACCAATAACATCTGCTAGCCATGTGTATGTGACCAATAACATCTGCTAGCCATGTGTATGTGACCAATAACATCTGCTAGCCATGTGTATGTGACCAATAACATCTGCTAGCCATGTGTATGTGACCAATAACATCTGCTAGCCATGTGTATGTGACCAATAACATCTGCTAGCCATGTGTATGTGACCAATAACATCTGCTAGCCATGTGTATGTGACCAATAACATCTGCTAGCCATGTGTATGTGACCAATAACATCTGCTAGCCATGTGTATGTGACCAATAACATCTGCTAGCCATGTGTATGTGACCAATAACATCTGCTAGCCATGTGTATGTGACCAATAACATCTGCTAGCCATGTGTATGTGACCAATAACATCTGCTAGCCATGTGTATGTGACCAATAACATCTGCTAGCCATGTGTATGTGACCAATAACATCTGCTAGCCATGTGTATGTGACCAATAACATCTGCTAGCCATGTGTATGTGACCAATAACATCTGCTAGCCATGTGTATGTGACCAATAACATCTGCTAGCCATGTGTATGTGACCAATAACATCTGCTAGCCATGTGTATGTGACCAATAACATCTGCTAGCCATGTGTATGTGACCAATAACATCTGCTAGCCATGTGTATGTGACCAATAACATCTGCTAGCCATGTGTATGTGACCAATAACATCTGCTAGCCATGTGTATGTGACCAATAACATCTGCTAGCCATGTGTATGTGACCAATAACATCTGCTAGCCATGTGTATGTGACCAATAACATCTGCTAGCCATGTGTATGTGACCAATAACATCTGCTAGCCATGTGTATGTGACCAATAACATCTGCTAGCCATGTGTATGTGACCAATAACATCTGCTAGCCATGTGTATGTGACCAATAACATCTGCTAGCCATGTGTATGTGACCAATAACATCTGCTAGCCATGTGTATGTGACCAATAACATCTGCTAGCCATGTGTATGTGACCAATAAAATGTGATTTTATTTGACATGGCAGCAGCACAACATGGTTAGCAAGATATGTGACCTGTTGCCACAAGAAAAGGGCAACCAGTGAAGAACAAACACCATTGTAAATACAACCCATATTTATGCAGATTTATTTTCCCTTTTGTACTTAAACTATTTGCTCGTTGTTGCACCACTGTACATAATAATAATCTAACATTTGAAATGTCTCTTTTCTTTAATGTTTACTGTTAATTTCCGATAGTTTATTTCACCTTTATTTATTATCTATTCCATTTGTTTTGGCAATGTAAACATGTTTCCTACGCTAATAAATCTATTTTAATTGAATTAACTGAGCGACTTACACTTTTCCAGAGGGCTCTCAAGACTCCACCCCCTAGTAACCACCCTTGGCAACCAATCAGAATGGTCCGGGCCAAAGGTGTGAATGACTGGGGGGACGGTAGATTCTGCTGGGGGTTAGAGAATCCTAAAGTAGAACTCTAACTCCCATGGCGCCAGAGAGATGGTTTTATAGGACTATCTACACTCATGTTGCTGCCTCCATTAACATAAACAAGTAGATTCTTCACACAAAAAAAATACTTGATTTGGCGAGACAATAATATGCTGCAAGTTCAACAAATGCTTTTAAAAAACTCCTATTAGGCTTAGGAAGGTGTTCCTAATGCTTGGTATACATAGTGTATATCCCAATCATATCTCTCAGAACAGTACCATGGTCATTTTATTATTATATTAAGTGTGTAAGGAAACATATGAGACATTAGCTCTTTGGCCTAATAACCGAAAGGTTGCTAGATGGAATCCCCCTGAGCTGACAAGGTTATAAAAAAAACTGACGTTCTGCCCACTGAACAAGGCAGGTAACCCACTGTTCCTAGGCCGTCATTGTAAATAAGAATTTGTTCCTAACTGAGTTGCCTGGTTAAATAATGGTTTATAGAATATGCAATCTTAGCTTCTGCTACATATATACCAGCTCTAAAAACAGCCCTCTTATGTCCAGACCTGGCTTCAAATACTTTTTGAAATGAATACTTTATCTGGGCTTGATTGATCTTGCCTGGTCAATGGAACCAAATGAAAATAGTTTGAAAAGTGCAAACCCATCCTTAATATAGACAGGTTTGGCATGATTTCAACTAACAGACCGTCTCCTCTGCCGTGCCACAGCAACGTGGGAGTCTGATAGAGCAACCACGGACCATTCACATGCTGTCCTATATATAGGCCTGGCCTGTCTTGATTTCATCTGACCGACTATCGAACTCAGTGACTCTGCCACAGCAATATACAAGAGGTTTTCAGACTGAGAGACTGCGAGCGACACGATCACAGACCCGCCAATCGCAATCCTCTGCTTTGCAATGGCAACAAAATAGAAAAGTATTTCTGACTGACGAGCACTGGGTTTTAACAATAGAAGATTTACTTTGGAAGCAAACCTCCAGTGTCCTATCAAGAGTTGCTGGATATTTTCTCATATTCCGTTTGCTCAGTTGTTCATGCACCTTGGTTTGAAAGAGACTTTCTTTTCTATCCTTGATTTGAGCGACTGTGAAGCTCACTCCTCTCTGCCACACAGCAGCAACACAAGAGGCTTTCTGGGACATGGACTGGGAGGAAGGCAGAACCATGGAGGGACTGTCTATAACCCACTGGGTGAACAGCCCAGTCCGCCACCAGGCCCTGTTCCAAGGAAGGGACTTGGACGACTGTGTGGAGGACCATGACCTATTCGCCCTGCCCGGGCCTGCCTTCCCCGACCCTGGGGTAGTGAAGCCTGGCCCTGGGGTAGTGAGGCCTGCCCCTGGGGTAGTGAAGCTAGAAGCGGTCTGCGAAGGTACTGCCACATCCCAGCCCCAGCGGACTGAGCCTGTTTACCAGGTGCTTCTGGACGTGTCCCAGTTCAGACCTGAGGATATCATGATTCAGGTGTTTGAGGGATGGCTCTTGATCAAGGCTCAGCATGGAGCCAGAATGGATGAACATGGGTTTGTTACCCGAAGCTTCACCCGTCAGTACCCACTGCCTGAGAAACTACAGCATGCGGGGGATCTGAGGGCTCTGCTATGTCATGATGGGATACTGGTGGTGGAATCCAAGCAGAGAACACCTGTCAGGATACAACACAGTGAGGAGGACCCCTATTGATTATTGACTGTTGATTATTGACTGTTGATTATTGATTATTACTGTATTGATCAGGTAAGGATGAGGCCAGATCAGCTGCTACAGTACCACTAACATGAGTGATTGATTGATTCATTGTGTCTGTTATTTTCGTGTGAAGTTAAATTTTCAAATATTTCTCTAAACATTGTTATTGTAACATTTCTATCTGACGCTACTTTGCTATAAAAAGCTGTTGGTGCTAATGTTATCGAATTATATAACAGCAGTAATGATATATTTAAAAATCTATTTTCTGAAAATACGTTGTTTTTTTCCCCCTCCTCGCTTTAAAATGTTACTCCAACTCCTCTCACCTCAATTAAAACAATGATGTGTTTCATTTGAACAAAAATATGAAGTGTCTATTTAATTTGGTAAATAGACAGAGGAAGTTCCTCTCCAGTCATTGAAAACGTATGATATCTATGACTACAATGGGAATGTTAAGCATGAGGCTTTCAGCATCAGTGATCATGTTGTTTTTACAATACACATTTTATGAGATTGTTTAGAAATTGTTGAAGGAAGAGACGTAAAAATGTGAATAAATATTGTTATCAGATGTTATCGGTCTAAAGGCACTGCATCGCAGTGCTAGAGGCATCACTACAGACCCGGGTTCGATCCCGGGCTGTATCACAACCGGCCGTGATCGGGAGTCCCATAGGGCGGCGCACAATTGGCCCAGCGTCGTCCGGGTTAGGGGAGGGTTTGGCCAGGGGGGGGCTTTACAAGTAGGCTGTAATTGTAAATAAGAATTTGTTCTTTAACTGACTTGCCTAGTTAAATAAAGGTTAAATAAAAAATGAATGTCACGTGATGCGTCATGTCATGTAGACATAGTGTTCACGTCATGTAGACATAGTGTTCACGTCATGTAGACATAGTGTTCACGTCATGTAGACATAGTGTTCACGTCATGTAGACATAGTGTTCACGTCATGTAGACATAGTGTTCACGTCATGTAGACATAGTGTTCACGTCATGTAGACATAGTGTTCACGTCATGTAGACATAGTGTTCACGTCATGTAGACATAGTGTTCACGTCATGTAGACATAGTGTACACGTCATGTAGACATAGTGTTCACGTCATGTAGACATAGTGTACACGTCATGTAGACATAGTGTTCACGTCATGTAGACATAGTGTTCACGTCATGTAGACATAGTGTTCACGTCATGTAGACATAGTGTTCACGTCATGTAGACATAGTGTTCACGTCATGTAGACATAGTGTTCACGTCATGTAGACATAGTGTTCACGTCATGCAACGTGACACAGACACGTCAAGTGTCAGTTTGCTTGTAAATTTATTATGAACGATCTTACCATGAACGTCTTAAAAACGTCTACATGTACATGATTTTATTTTTAAAAATTAAATGGATTGCCAGAATAATCTAATCAATTTCATTTGTCGATTTAGCTAAAATAGACATATCACCTCAATACAAAAAAGGGCTTGTTTGTTGGAGGTAGAGGGAAGTATCTAGTGGCGCATTCAAAATAACTCGGAACTCGGCAATCTCTGACTTCCGACTTCAGTGCGTTCAAGACAACTTGGAGCCCGGGAAAAAACGAGCTCAGACTGGGATTAATTTTTGCTTTGACCGGTCGTCATCCAACTCGGAATTCCAATTCAGAAACTCTGGCATCTTTCTCTGACCTGAAAATCACTGATGTCACGATATGACCAAAAAGTCGGTTTATTGGTTTATTAAATGCTCCGCAATTTAGAATATTATTTGTAGGCTATGCCTACAAGCAAAAGACCAAAAAGATAGAATCGGTATGGGTCTATGCATAGAGCAAACAGCTTAACAGATAAACACTTTTTTTTTTTTTTCAGGAGAATCCCATTGAATCAGGCTATTCATTTCAGTAAAGTTTCGTGGTTACGCATAACCACCTGAGCCTAAACAGAAGCGAAAACACCCCAGCCTGTTTCGATCACAGATCATGATGAAACCTGAACATTTCAGCTGGTTGTCATTGATTTAGTCCACAATCGCATACAGATTTGATACACATGAAGACCTATATTTAATCTGGATTTGACAAACAATAGCCTGACTAGGAATCCTGACTTTTCCCCCACGTCATATTTGTTACCAATTAGGCTAATGTATTTATTTTCCTATTAATTTGCATAGACGAACCATTGCGATTAAATGTTATTTACCATCTTCTGCTTTTTATGAATAAACAGGCATCGGGGTAAAAAAATATATAATTTCAATGCTCCCCCCCCCACACATTAATCTGACTTACTTTACAGATCACAAAAGTCAGCTAATTTCCACTCCATTCATAGGCAAATACATTTGATTCATACACTGGCTTGTCTGGCTGGCATGTTTTCATTTTAAACAAGTCTTCCCATATTTACACTGAAATAATATTATTTTAGTAGTCCTCTACTATGACTTTTCAAAAACAAATCATAGTTCATTAGCACACCCTTGTGGTTGAATATATATCTATTGTACGTCCTACGATACAACAATGAATAATGTTGAATTAACAAATACCATCAAGGGATACGTTACAACTTACAATAATGAACACCTTCATGAAAACAGCTGTAAAAACCAATCTGGCAATATTTTAGATTTAAATATATAAATGTTAATATTTTTTTTTGTACATGTGTATCAATTTACTTTTAGATTTTATTGTACACTCACATGGCATCATAGACTGAGATACTGAATTCTGGTGTGTGGAATAGAGGGTAGGTGTAGTTCAGCCTTTCACTTGGTTTTCAACAGGCAGTCAGTCTTTGCGGTGCTCGTGTTTTTAGCTAATCTGTGCAGCTCACATTATGTGCGCAGTGTGATAGTGTTCTGGGTAACAGTGGGTTAACTGCCTTGTTCAGGTGCAGAACGACATATATTTACCTTGTCAACTCAGGGATTCGATCCATCAACTTTTTGGTTACTGTCCCAACACTCTAACCACTAGGCTACCTGCCGCCCCAGGTCACTTAACGTGACCCAGCGGTTGGCCTTGACGTGACCCAGCGGTTGGCCTTGACGTGACCCAGCGGTTGGCCTTGACGTGACCCAGCGGTTGGCCTTGACGTGACCCAGCGGTTGGCCTTGACGTGACCCAGCGGTTGGCCTTAACGTGACCCAGCGGTTGGCCTTAACGTGACCCAGCGGTTGGCCTTAACGTGACACAGCGGTTGGCCTTGACGTGACACAGCGGTTGGCCTTGACGTGACACAGCGGTTGGCCTTGACGTGACACAGCGGTTGGCCTTGACGTGACACAGCGGTTGGCCTTGACGTGACACAGCGGTTGGCCTTGACGTGACACAGCGGTTGGCCTTGACGTGACACAGCGGTTGGCCTTGACGTGACCCAGCGGTTGGCCTTGACGTGACCCAGCGGTTGGCCTTGACGTGACCCAGCGGTTGGCCATAACGTGACCCAGCGGTTGGCCTTGACGTGACCCAGCGGTTGGTCTTGACGTGACCCAGCGGTTGGCCTTAACGTGACCCAGCGGTTGGCCTTAACGTGACCCAGCGGTTGGCCTTGACGTGACCCAGCGGTTGGCCTTGACGTGACCCAGCGGTTGGCCTTGAGACTATTTGGAGATAACCCCTGGGCCAGTGTTGGTACTGCTAACAGCATGGCGATGCCGCCCACCACGAGGAGGAAAATGCAAATAGTTATAATGTGAGATTTTTATATTCTCCTTAAACGGATGGTGAGCCCAGCTAGGAGCGAAAGAGTAGGAAATTTTTGCAGGTCTCGCCTTCCTTTTGTCTTTCTTCCAAACCAAGGCATTAGCCCGGATGTTCAAAACATTTTGTCCCCTCGATTATCCTCCGGTGGCTCTCATTCTGTTTCTCCGGCACCTTCTCCATGTTCGGTCTCACCTTGATTTAATAATAGAAATAAATGCAATTATATTTTATGTTATTACAAATACATCTCTTATATATATCTCTTGGAAAGACAGAAAATAAATTAACAGCAGACATTTTTACCTGGTCAAAAACCTCCACATCCTTCTCAGTCGCTGCTTGAAGGTGGTCCTCGAAGGTATTCTGATCTGGTTCAACAACTTGTATCAGTGATAATAAAGTATATTATACAAAAACAACAATAGAAAAACACAAAGTCAATCACAAATGTTTCATACTACAGTATAGGCAATAATTTATACACAATTGCGTTGCTTAGCTCAGTAAACAGTTGCGGCTTCCGGTCCGTTGTCACGGCTGTCTTCCTCTTCTTCGTCTGAAGAGGTGTAACAAGGATCGGACCAATACGCAGCGTGGTAGAACTATGGTCAGAACGTGACGTCCGTACAGCAGGTGATAGGGGGAGTGTTCTGGAGGCCTGGACCCTGCTGTTGTGTGCAAAGATAAATACTTTCAGATTGTCCTCCCACCATTCCTGGTACCTGTCAAGGGACTTGCCCATGGCAGAACCCGTTGGTCCGTTAACCTGTCAAGGGACTTGCCCATGGCAGAACCCGTTGGTCCGTTAACCTGTCAAGGGACTTGCCCATGGCAGAACCCGTTGGTCCGTTAACCTGTCAAGGGACTTGCCCATGGCAGAACCCGTTGGTCCGTTAACCTGTCAAGGGACTTGCCCATGGCAGAACCCGTTGGTCCGTTAACCTGTCAAGGGACTTGCCCATGGCAGAACCCGTTGGTCCGTTAACCTGTCAAGGGACTTGCCCATGGCAGAACCCGTTGGTCCGTTAACCTGTCAAGGGACTTGCCCATGGCAGAACCCGTTGGTCCGTTAATCCAAATCTGCAGTCATCATACATCTACACATTACATATAACTCACTGTACTATCAATGTCAATTTCCCCCAAATTTTTTTTTACAAAATCTAAATTACTGGGGGCCAAGCTACATTTGGTTAACATCAAGCTAGTAAACTGTTAAATGCTATTTTCGTACAAACATTAACACTAACACATTTTATCGTGACATCGCATATTTACATATATTACCTGACCTAACTCTTTGTTGATAGAAAATAAAACAAATTGGATCCAAAAATGTTGTTGAAAAAAAAGGTACAGAAAGTTTGAACGCCATTTTAATAACCTTCTCTTACATGTAAAACCATTAGCAACCTAACCTAACTCCATTACTTTACAATGGGGAAAATACCCTTCCGTTTTTTACACGGGGAAAAACTGTACATTTCTAGCATTTATGGTTGAGATTTAATTAATAATATAAATATAAAACGACACACCTTATGACTTTCATTAACACGCAGGCGTCACACAGACGTTGGTATGATGATGGTATTATGTCTTGTCAGTCAGACGTTCAATATTAGGCGACAGCCACAGGGTGGTACGGTTGCCTAGACTTAATTCCGTCTCATATCACCCTCCATATCTACTCAGACTGATTACGTGCGGTTGTTGAATGCGAGAAGGGAGTGTGTGATGAGTGAGGCAGGAGCCACCACTGCAACTAGTCCCTTCAACTTTAAACGGCGAAGACTTGGACGAAATAACGGGATTTTATTGCACTTGTTATTATTTTTGAAATGTACAGTAGTAAAAGACAACTGGATTGCGAAGTAGATCGCTTAAGGAGGGGCATTTAGGAGGGAGTGTGCCTACAGAACTAGTGTAGTTTGTATATGCTAGCCCGTTAATAGTTTGCTGGCTATTTGTTTTGGAGCGCTAGACACTACAGAGTCATTTGTTGAACTATGGCGCTCAAGGCGAGGGCTTTATACGACTTCAATTCCGAAAACACAGGGGAGATATCATTAAAGGAACATGAAATAGTGAGTTTGTACAGCGAACAGGACATTGAAGGATGGCTAGAAGGGTCCAACGGCAAAGGCGAGAGAGGTCTCTTCCCCGCGTCCTACGTCGAGATACTGAATAACGAGACCGCGTCCACGTTTAACAACAGCACATCAGAGGATACTTACCCGGGATCCCGATACGACAATATTCCAACCGGAGATTTCGGGGACACCTCAAATAAAACATTAAATCAAATTGAAAACTTGTCCAAATCATCAACATCGTCTGGGTTGACAGCGTCCTCACCGCCTGCCCCAGCGCAGCAGCAGCGCGGTTACCAAGCCAGCCAGGGCAGCGATGAAGACTGGGATGATGACTGGGATGACACCTCGACGGTGGCTGACGAGCCCGGGGTTGTTGGGGGAAGTCACCAGGGGGACTTTGATGGCAACGGATCGTCTACATACAGCGTGTCAACATCGTCTATGTCCAGAAGTGGCAACGTTCAACCAGCCAAGAGCTCTGCCACGGTCAGTAGAAACCTCAATAGGTTTTCAACATTTGTGAAATCAGGAGGGGAAGCGTTCGTGTTAGGTGAGGCAGCTGGGTTTGTGAAAGATGGGGATAAGATATGTGTTGTAACGGGACAATACGGTCCAGAATGGCAGGAAAACCCGTACCCCTTCGCCTGTACCATCGACGACCCCACCAAGCAGACCAAGTTTAAAGGGATGAAGAGTTACATTGCCTACAAGCTGACGCCCACCCACACACAGATCCAGGTAAACAGGAGGTATAAACACTTTGACTGGCTCTATGCCCGGCTGGTGGAGAAGTTCCCTGTCATCTCGGTGCCCCACATCCCGGAGAAACAGGCCACGGGGCGGTTTGAAGACGACTTCATCTCTAAAAGGAGGAAAGGGTTGATATGGTGGATGAATCACATGACTAGTCACCCGGTCCTGTCCAAATGTGACGTTTTCCAGCACTTCCTCACTTGCAACAGGTAGGTTTCTCTTCGCTGCTCTCATCTCCTCGCCAATCTGTTTCTATTTATTCTCTTGTCAATTCCTTATGGAATTGTCCTGTCAAACATGACAATGAGTTGGCCAGAGCCCTTATACTACATTACGTGTTTGGAGAAATTAGCAAGCTAACTTTGATCAACTATTGAGTTCAACTCTGGATAAGAGGTACAGTGAAAGTGGCTCACCTTTTTTAGCCAGGTAGGTACATTTTCAATGGCAATGAATCCTTCAGAACGAACCTGTTCTCAGGCAGGCTAACTCAGGGATAACTCCATTTGTCCTGAATTAAGTGTCCGAGCTGTGAGTTGAGGACCAATGAAATCAGATTCCCTCCCTCTCGCAAATATTGCATCATCATCCACTTTCATTTTGAGGAAGACAACCCGATTTAAATATTTGAATAACGTTACACGTTTAGTAATGACAGAATACGTTTGAAACTTCACGTGCAGTAAAACTTGTGTATGACCTAATAACATGATTATTTTTTCGATATGTTTGGAGAAAAAATGTTGCTTGTACATTAGGTTTGAACACTATCCAGATTGTCACACCTTCATATCGACCTTGTGCCATCCCTGGATGTTTGGGTAATAATCGGCACTGAACACTAGGGGCGCTATTTTCATACCCTACTGAGCCTCTGTAATCTAGAAGATTAGCAATTCCAATGTAATGTAAAATCTCATAGCAAATGACAGTCTCTGACAAACTATTTGCAGGACAGACATTCCAGCTCATAACTTTATACCAGACATTCCAGCTCATAACTTTATGCCAGACATTCCAGCTCATAACTTTATACCAGACATTCCAGCTCATAACTTTACGCCAGACATTCCAGCTCATAACTTTACACCAGACATTCCAGCTCATAACTTTATACCAGACATTCCAGCTCATAACTTTACACCAGACATTCCAGCTCATAACTTTACACAAGACATTCCAGCTCATAAGTTTACACCAGACATTCCAGCTCATAACTTTATCCCAGACATTCCAGCTCATAACTTTATACCAGACAGTCCAGCTCATAACTTTATACCAGACATTCCAGCTCATAACTTTACACCAGACATTCCAGCTCATAACTTTACACCAGACATTCCAGCTCATAACTTTATACCAGACATTCCAGCTCATAACATTATACCAGACATTCCAGCTCATAACTTTATACCAGACATTCCAGCTCATAACTTTATACCAGACATTCCAGCTCATAACTTTATACCAGACATTCCAGCTCATAACTTTACACCAGACATTCCAGCTCATAACTTTATACCAGACATTCCAGCTCATAACTTTACACCAGACATTCCAGCTCATAACTTTACACCAGACATTCCAGCTCATAACTTTACACCAGACATTCCAGCTCATAACTTTTTCCCAGACATTCCAGCTCATAACTTTATACCAGACATTCCAGATCATAACTTTATACCAGACATTCCAGCTCATAACTTTACACCAGACATTCCAGCTAATAACTTTACACCAGACATTCCAGCTCATAACTTTACACCAGACATTCCAGCTCATAACTTTATACCAGACATTCCAGCTCATAACTTTACACCAGACATTCCAGCTCATAACTTTACACCAGACATTCCAGCTCATAACTTTATCCCAGACATTCCAGCTCATAACTTTATACCAGACATTCCAGCTCATAACTTTATACCAGACATTCCAGCTCATAACTTTACACCAGACATTCCAGCTCATAACTTTACACCAGACATTCCAGCTCATAACTTTACACCAGACATTCCAGCTCATAACTTTATACCAGACATTCCAGCTCATAACTTTACACCAGACATTCCAGCTCATAACTTTATACCAGACATTCCAGCTCATAACTTTACACCAGACATTCCAGCTCATAACTTTATACCAGACATTCCAGCTCATAACTTTATACCAGACATTCCAGCTCATAACTTTACACCAGACATTCCAGCTCATAACTTTATACCAGACATTCCAGCTCATAACTTTACACCAGACATTCCAGCTCATAACTTTACACCAGACATTCCAGCTCATAACTTTACACCAGACATTCCAGCTCATAACTTTACACCAGACATTCCAGCTCATAACTTTATACCAGACATTCCAGCTCATAACTTTACACCAGACATTCCAGCTCATAACTTTATACCAGACATTCCAGCTCATAACTTTATACCAGACATTCCAGCTCATAACTTTACACCAGACATTCCAGCTCATAACTTTATACCAGACATTCCAGCTCATAACTTTACACCAGACATTCCAGCTCATAACTTTATACTAGACATTCCAGCTCATAACTTTATACTAGACATTCCAGCTCATAACTTTACACCAGACATTCCAGCTCATAACTTTATACCAGACATTCCAGCTCATAACTTTACACCAGACATTCCAGCTCATAACTTTATACATGTAACTCAAAAAATGCTACTCACAGTTTGATGCACGAGCAAAACAAATATTAGACAGCAAGACTCTGGAATTATAGATAAACCTCTCCTTAGTGCAACTGCTGTGTCAGATTTTTTTTTTTTAATTATAAAAAGCACACCATGCTATAATCTGAGTACGGCGCTCAGACACAAAAACAAGCCATACAGATACCCGCCCTGTTGTGGAGTCAACAGAAGTCAGAAATAGCATTATAAATATTCCCTTACCTTTGATGATCTTCATCAGAATGGACTCCCAGGTATCCCAGTTTCACAATAAATGTTTGTTTTGTTCGATAAAGTCCATAATTTATGTCCAAATACCAGGTGCAATCGGACCAAACTTACACTGTATCTTGGATAGGCAAAGAGTTGAAAAACTACAAACCTCCGATTTCCCACTTCCTGGTTGGATTTTTTCTCAGGTTTTTGCCTGCCATATGAGTTCTGTTAAACTCACAGACATCATTCAAACAGTTTTAGAAACTTCGGAGTGTTTTCTATCCAAATCTACTAGTAATATGCATGTCTTAGCTTCTGGGCCTGAGTAGCAGGCAGTTTACTCTGGGCACCTTATTCATCCAAGCTACTCAATACTGCCCCTCAGTCCCAAAGAAGTTAACAAACACCATGTGACTGGGGCCTACCAGTAAGCTTCAAAATGAAAAATTATATGACGAGTGAAATGAAGAACATTATCTGCTAATGTATTACACTAGTTGACTGAAGGTATTTACTTAAAAAAATATTTAAAAATCACTGTATTGAAAACCATCCCATGGAGGCGGATTATTTAAGATACTGTTTGAAGATGGGCAGGGACTGTGGTGTCCTAGCTTCAGGGGGGAGCTGGTTGAACCATTGGGGTGCCAGGACAGGGAAGTGCTTGGACTGGGCTGAGCGGGAGCTGCCCAGTCCAAAGAGACCTGAGGTGGCAGAACGTAGTGCTCGGGTTGGGGTGTAGGGTTTGAGCAGAGCCTGAAGGTAGAGAGGGACAG
This sequence comes from Salvelinus namaycush, assembly GCF_016432855.1. Classification (NCBI taxonomy): domain Eukaryota; kingdom Metazoa; phylum Chordata; class Actinopteri; order Salmoniformes; family Salmonidae; genus Salvelinus; species Salvelinus namaycush. The sequence goes on from NW_024061446.1 coordinate 27,568, forward strand.
TTCCTCTTGCTGTTCTGTAGGTTAGCACCATGGTCTTGTAGTGGATGCGAGTTTCAACTGGAAGCCAGTGGAGTGTGGTGTCCAATCAGACAACAACCCGGTAGCCTTGGTGTCCAATCAGACAGCAACATATCACCAGAGATATTAGATCCAACATGACTCTACTGACTCTACCGGGCGGTCCTGTAGGGGCACTGGAAGCCAGTGGAGTGTGGAGAGGAGCGGGATGGGAGAACTTGGGAAGGTTGAAAACCAGGTGGGCTGCAGCGTTCTGGATTGGTTGCAGGTGTTTTCTCCCACTTTTTCTGAAATATTTACATAACGTCACAAACCCACTATTATATTCTAACTATAGAATTAGAATAGTCATTCTATTTCCATCCAACAGTTTGCCCAAATGTTTCTCTCTAAATCGCAAGTCAAATCGCAATTGCAACATTTACAGTTGAAGTCGGAAGTTTACATACACTTAGGTTGGAGTCATTAAAACTTGTTTTTCAACCACTCTACAAATTTCTTGTTAACAAACTATAGTTTTGGAAAGTCGGTTAGGACATCTACTTTGTGCATGACACAAGTAATTTTTCCAACAATTGTTTACAGACAGATTATTTCATTTATAATTCGCTGTATCACAATTCCAGTGGGTCAGAAGTTTACATACACTAAGTTGACTGAACAGCTTGGAAAATTCCAGAAAATTATGTCATGGCTTTGGAAGCTTCTGATAGGCTAATTGACATCATTTGAGTCAATTGGAGGTGTACCTGTGGATGTATTTCAAGGTCTACATTCAAACTCAGTGCCCCTTTGCTTGACATCATGGGAAAATCAAAAGAAATCAGAGAAGTCCTCAGAAAATAAATTGTAGACCTCCACAAGTCTGATTCATCCTTGGGAGCAATTTCCAAACGCCTGAAGGTACCACGTTCATCTGTACAAACAATAGTACGCAAGTATAAACACCATGGGACCACGCAGCCGTCATACCGCTCAGGAAGGAGACGCGTTCTGTCTCCTAGAGATGAACGTCCTTTGGTGCGAAAAGTGCAAATCAATCCCAGAACAACAGCAAAGGACCTTGTGAAGATGCTGGAGGAAACAGGTACAAAAGTATCTATATCCACAGTAAAACGAGTCCTATATCGACATAACCTGAAAGGCCGCTCGGCAAGGAAGAAGCCACTGCTCCAAAACCGCCATAAAAACTACAGTTTGCAAGACTTGGAGACTTGCAAGCCGAAGAACACCATCCCAACCGTGAAGCACGGGGGTGGCAGCATCATGTTGTGGGGGTGCTTTGCTGCAGGAGGGACTGGTGCACTTCACAAAATAAATGGCATCATGAGGTAGGAAAATTATTTGGATATATTGAAGCAACATCTCAAGACCTCAGTCAGGAAGTTAAAGCTTGATTGCAAATGGGTCTTCCAAATGAACAATGACCCCAAGCATACTTCCAAAGTTGTGGCAAAATGGCTTAAGGACAACAAAGTCAAGGAATTGGAGTGGCCATCACAAAGCCCTGACCTCAATCCTATAGAAAATGTGTGGGCAGAACTGAAAAAGCGTGTGCGAGCAAAGGAGGCCTACAAACCTGACTCGGTTACAACAGCTCTGTCAGGAGGAATGGGCCAAAATTCACCCAACTTATTGTGGGAAGCTTGTGGAAGGCTACCCAAAAAGTTTGACCCTAAGTTAAACAATTTAAAGGCAATGCTACCAAATACTAATTAAGTGTATGTAAACTTCTGACCCACTGGGAATGTGATGAAAGAAATAAAAGCTGAAATAAATCATTCTCTCTACTATTATTCTGACATTTCACATTCTTAAAATAAAGTGGTGATCCTAACTGACCTGAGACAGGGAAGTTTTACTAGCATTAAATGTCAGGAATTGTGAAAAACAGAGTTTAAATGTATTTGGCTAAGGTGTATGTAAACCTGCGACTTCAACTGTAGTTAAAAATAAGGTCAAGATTGTTTGGGAGAGATGAGCAGGGGCCAGTGTGCGTGACAGAGGAGGGAGAGATGAGCAGGGGCCGGTGTGTGTGACAGAGGGAGGGAGAGAGAGAGGAGGGGGAGATGAGCAGGGGCCGGTGTGTGTGACAGAGGAGGGAGGGAGAGATGAGGTGCCCACAAAATGAAGTGGAAACTGAGCTGCACTTCCTAACCTCCTGCCCAATGTATGACCATATTAGAGAGACATATTTCCCTCAGATCACACAGATCCACAAAGAATTCGAAAACAAATCCAATTTTGATAAACTCCCATATCTACTGGGTGAAATTCCACAGTGTACCATCACAGCAGCAAGATTTGTGACCTGTTGCCACAAGAAAAGGGCAACCAGTGAAGAACAAACACCATTGTAAATACAACCCATATTTATGCTTATTTATTTTCCCTTGTGTACTTTAACCATTTGTACATTGTTACAACACTGTATATATATATAATATGACATTTGTAATGTCTTTATTGTTTTGAAACTTCTGTATGTGTAATGTTTACTGTTAATTTTTATTGTTTATTTCACTTTTGTATATTATCTACCTCACTTGCTTTGGCAATGTTAACACATGTTTCCCATGCCAATAAAGCCCCTTGAATTGAATTGAATTGAATTGAGAGAGGAGGGGGAGATGAGCAGGGGCCGGTGTGTGTGACAGAGGAGGGAGGGAGAGATGAGCAGGGGCCGGTGTGTGTGACAGAGGAGGGAGGGAGAGATGAGCAGGGGCCGGTGTGTGGGAGAGAGAGGGGAGGGGCCGGTGTGTGTGACAGTGTGTGGGTGGCACAGAGGGGGGGGGAGAGAGAAAGTAGCCAAACCGACTTGTGCTAGTTAGAAAAACGTGTTGCTGCCAAAGGTTATCCACCATACCATCTGGTAGTGCTACAGTAGCTACAGTAGCCAGCTAAGTTAGCCTAGCTGCAGTAGCCGGCTAAGTTAGCCTAGCTGCAGTAGCCGGCTAAGTTAGCCTAGCTGCAGTAGCCGGCTAAGTTAGCCTAGCTGCAGTAGCCGGCTAAGTTAGCCTAGCTGCAGTAGCCGGCTAAGTTAGCCTAGCTGCAGTAGCCGGCTAAGTTAGCCTAGCTGCAGTAGCCGGCTAAGTTAGCCTAGCTGCAGTAGCCGGCTAAGTTAGCCTAGCTACAGTAGCCGGCTAAGTTAGCCTAGCTGCAGTAGCCGGCTAAGTTAGCTAAAGGAACAAGGCTAATTGAGGCTGTTTTGCTGCACTTCCTGTCCAATGTCTACAACAACTCCAACTCATATAAAAACAACAGCCTACTCCTTCTCATTTAGCCAACTTCATTCCATAATTAGAAATCACTTTGCTACGCATTGAGCCTCTGTCTGTAGCGCCACTGTGATTGGTCGACAGTAACAACCAGCTACACCGGTACGTCTTTTCTTTTAATGGAGCCGCACTCACTGTTTTATTAACATTTTAAAATGTAATGGTCTATCCTTGTAAGATACACTACTTGACCAAATGTATGTGGACACCTGCTCGTCAAACATCTCATCGCAAAATCATGGGGATTAATATGGAGTTGGTCCCCCCTTTGCTGCTATAACAGCCTCCACTCTTCTGGGAAGTCATTAATATGGAGTTGGTCCTCCCTTTGCTGCTATAACAGCCTCCACTCTTCTGGGAAGTCATTAATATGGAGCTGGTCCCCCCTTTGCTGCTATAACAGCCTCCACTCTTCTGGGAAGTCATTAATATGGAGTTGGTCCTCCCTTTGCTGCTATAACAGCCTCCACTCTTCTGGGAAGTCATTAATACGGAGTTGGTCCTCCCTTTGCTGCTATAACAGCCTCCACTCTTCTGGGAAGTCATTCATGTGGAGTTGGTCCTCCCTTTGCTGCTATAACAGCCTCCACTCTTCTGGGAAGTCATTAATATGGAGTTGGTCCCCCCTTTGCTGCTGTAACAGCCTCCACTCTTCTGGGAAGTCATTAATATGGAGTTGGCCCCCCCCCTTTGCTGCTATAACAGCCTCCACTCTTCTGGGAAGTCATTCATATGGAGTTGGTCCTCCCTTTGCTGCTATAACAGCCTCCACTCTTCTGGGAAGTCATTAATATGGAGTTGGTCCCCCCTTTGCTGCTATAACAGCCTCCACTCTTCTGGGAAGTCTTTAATATGGAGTCGGTCCTTTTGCTGCTATAACAGCCTCCACTCTTCTGGGAAGGCTTTCCACTAGATGTTGGAACATTGTTGCAGGGGCTTGCTTCCATTCAGTCACAAGAACATTAGTGAGGTTGTGCTCACAGTTGGCGTTCCAATTCATTCCAAAGGTGTTCGATGGGGTTGAGGTCAGGGCTCGGTGCAGGCGAGTCAAGTTCTTCCACACCGATATCGACAAACCGTTTCTGTATGGACTTCGCTTTGTGCACGGTGGCATTGTCATGCTAAAACAGATAAGGGCCTTCCCCAAACTGTTGCCACAAAGTTGGAAGCACAGAATCGTCTAGAATGTCATTGTATGCTGTAGCAGTAAGATTTCCCTTCACTGGAACTAAGGGGCCCGAACCATGAAAAACAGCTCCAGACCATTATTCCTCTACCACCAAACTTTACAGTTGGCACTATGCATTGGGGCAGGTAGCGTTCTCCTGGTATTCGCTAAACCCAGATTCGTCCGTCTGACTGCCAGATGGTGAAGTGTGATTCATCACCCTAGAGATCACGTTTCCACTGCTCCAGAGTCCAATGGCGGCGAGCTTTACACCACTCCAGCCGACGCTTGTCATTGCACATGGTGATCTTAGGCTTGTGTGCTGCTGCACGGCCATCAAATGGCCACCCGGACTATTTACATTGACACCCCCCCCCCCCCTTCCCATTTGTTTTTACGCTGCTGTTACTCACTGTTTCTTATCTATGCATAGTCACTTTACTCCTACCTACATGTACAAATTACCTCAACTAAACTGTACTAAACTAAACACACTGACTCAGTACCAGTACCCCCTGTATATAGTTATTGTTATTTTATTGTTACTTTTTATTATTTTTTACTTTAGTTTATTTGGTAAATATTTTCTTAACTCTTCTTGAACTGCGCTGTTGGTTAAAGGCTTGTCGGTAAGCATTTCACGGTAAAGTCTACACCTGTTGTATTCGGCGCATGTGACTAATAAAGTTTGATTTGATTTGAAACCCATTTCATGAAGCTCCCTACGGTCAGTTCTTGTGCTGAAGTTGCTTCCAGAGGCAGTTTGGAACTCGGTAGTGATTGTTGCAACCGAGGACCGAGATTTTTACTCGCTTCAGCACTCGGCGGTCCTGTTCTGTGAGCTTGTGTAGCCAACCACTTCAAGGCTGAGCCGTTGTTGTTTCCACTTCACAATAACAGCACTTACAGTTGAGAGGGACAGCTCTAGCAGGGAAGAAAATTGACCAACTTAATTTTTGGAAAGGTGGCATCATATGACGGTGCCACGTTGAAAGTCACTGCGCTCTTCAGTACGGGCCATTCTAAAGCCAATGTTTGTCTATGGTAATTGCATGGCTGTGTGCTCAATTTTATACACCTGTCAGCAACGGATGTGGCTGAAATAGCCAAATCCACTCATTTTGAAGGGGTGTCCACATACTTTTGTGTAGATCTAGTGTAGAACGCCAAAAAAATATATATATTTAAGTAGGTCATGACCACTTTAATAATGTATATATTTTTAGTGTGCCTTTGCTAATGCATCGATATGCATATTAGTATTACATTGTAAAATGAGAATAATGAGGACATTGCCTGACTAAATAGAATGGATGTGTTCATGGTGATTTTTCTGTAGCCTGTGTGTCTGATGCAAGAACACATCATAAAATCCATGAATAGCGGTAGCATTGTTATTAGCATTATTTTTATAATGAGAAAAATAACCAAAAACCAGGTTCCCTTTTTTTTTTTAATGGAAGGATTTGTATGGAACGCCAAGTTGAAACCAACATTTTAGATGTTGCCGTTCTCATAATAACCCATACGTGGATTTTATCGCAACAGAATACCCTTCAATTGAAGCGACGGGAAACAACCGGAAGTGGCCACATCTCTCACAATAACAACAAAAACGGATCAGAAATGAAATCACGGGAAATTTAAAAGCAACTCGAGAGCTTTAGAAATGTCTGCATTTCAACGTAGGCCTCTTCTAGCAGCCTACTTGTTCAGGTAGTCTATGTCAAGCCCCTCGTAGGCCTCTTCTAGCAGCCTACTTGTTCAGGTAGTCTACGTCAAGCCCCTCGTAGGCCTCTTCTAGCAGCCTACTTGTTCAGGTAGTCTATGTCAAGCCCCTCGTAGGCCTCTTCTAGCAGCCTACTTGTTCAGGTAGTCTACGGCAAGCCCCTCGTAGGCCTCTTCTAGCAGCCTACTTGTTCAGGTAGTCTACTTCAAGCCCCTCGTAGGCCTATTCTAAGTAGTCTACTTCAAGCCCCTCGTAGGCCTCTTCTAGCAGCCTACTTGTTCAAGTAGTCTACTTCAAGCCCCTCATAGGCCTATTCTAAGTAGTCTACTTCAAGCCCCTCGTAGGCCTCTTCTAGCAGCCTACTTGTTCAGGTAGTCTACTTCAAGCCCCTCGTAGGCCTCTTCTAGCAGCCTACTTGTTCAGGTAGTCTACTCCAAGCCCCTCGTAGGCCTCTTCTAGCAGCCTACTTGTTCAGGTAGTCTACTTCAAGCCCCTCGTAGGCCTCTTCTAGCAGCCTACTTGTTCAGGTAGTCTACTCCAAGCCCCTCGTGGGCCTCTTCTAGCAGCCTACTTGTTCAGGTAGTCTACTTCAAGCCCCTTGTATTGTGTAGCATGGAAAACAAAAGGTATATGTCATGTTATTTCATTACCAGATCATATTGGGAATAAGCCCACTGAGCTATGTCATTTGTTGTCATTATATCCAGAATAATTCATAGGAAGAGCGTTGAGTGTATCTCAATAGTCTTATCCTACACAACTGCGCACAGTAGCCTTGATGTCCAATCAGACAACAACACAGTAGCCTTGATGTCCAATCAGATAACAACACAGTAGCCTTGGTGTCCAATCAGACAACAACACAGTAGCCTTGGTGTCCAATCAGACAGCAACACAGTAGCCTTGGTGTCCAATCAGACAGCAACACAGTAGCCTTGGTGTCCAATCAGACAGCAACACAGTAGCCTTGGTGTCCAATCAGACAGCAACACAGTAGCCTTGATGTCCAATCAGACAACAACCCGGTAGCCTTGGTGTCCAATCAGACAGCAACACGGTAGCCTTGGTGTCCAATCAGACAACAACCCAGTAGCCTTGGTGTCCAATCAGACAACAACACAGTAGCCTTGGTGTCCAATCAGATAACAACACAGTAGCCTCGGTGTCCAATCAGACAGCAACACAGTAGCCTTGGTGTCCAATCAGATAACAACACAGTAGCCTTGGTGTCCAATCAGACAACAACCCAGTAGCCTTGGTGTCCAATCAGACAACAACCCAGTAGCCTTGGTGTCCAATCAGACAGCAACACAGTAGCCTTGGTGTCCAATCAGACAGCAACACAGTAGCCTTGGTGTCCAATCAGACAACAACACAGTAGCCTTGGTGTCCAATCAGACAGCAACACAGTAGCCTTGGTGTCCAATCAGACAGCAACACAGTAGCCTTGGTGTCCAATCAGATAACAACACAGTAGCCTTGGTTTCCAATCCGATGCACAAAAACATGAACTCATTACCTTGATACATTCTGTGTTAAATCTAATGAGACCCTGCTGTAAATCAGACAACAACAGATCATCAGTTCACTAGAGATATTAGATCCAACATGGCTCCAGGCACTACTGTCTTCACCAGCATAATGAATGAGACACCAACATATCACCAGAGATATTAGATCCAACATGGCTCCAGGCACTACTGTCTTCACCAGCATAATGAATGAGACACCAACATATCACCAGAGATATTAGATCCAACATGGCTCCAGACACTACTGTCTTCACCAGCATAATGAATGAGACACCAACATATCACCAGAGATATTAGATCCAACATGGCTCCAGGCACTACTGTCTTCACCAGCATAATGAATGAGACACCAACATATCACCAGAGATATTAGATCCAACATGGCTCCAGGCACTACTGTCTTCACCAGCATAATGAATGAGACACCAACATATCACCAGAGATATTAGATCCAACATGGCTCCAGACACTACTGTCTTCACCAGCATAATGAATGAGACACCAACATATCACCAGAGATATTAGATCCAACATGACTCCAGGCACTACTGTCTTCACCAGCATAATGAATGAGACACCAACATATCACCAGAGATATTAGATCCAACATGGCTCCAGGCACTACTGTCTTCACCAGCATAATGAATGAGACACCAACATATCACCAGAGATATTAGATCCAACATGGCTCCAGACACTACTGTCTTCACCAGCATAATGAATGAGACACCAACATATCACCAGAGATATTAGATCCAACATGACTCTACTGACTCTACCGGGCGGTCCTGTAGGGGCTCTACTGACTCTACCGGGCGGTCCTGTAGGGGCTCTACTGACTCTACCGGGCGGTCCTGTAGGGGCTCTACTGGCTCTACCGGGCGGTCCTGTAGGGGCTCTACTGACTCTACCGGGCGGTCCTGTAGGGGCTCTACCGGGCGGTCCTGTAGGGGCTCTACTGGCTCTACCGGGCGGTCCTGTAGGGGCTCTACTGGCTCTACCGGGCGGTCCTGTAGGGGCTCTACTGACTCTACCGGGCGGTCCTGTAGGGGCTCTACTGGCTCTACCGGGCGGTCCTGTAGGGGCTCTACTGACTCTACTGGGCGGTCCTGTAGGGGCTCTACCGGGCGGTCCTGTAGGGGCTCTACTGGCTCTACCGGGCGGTCCTGTAGGGGCTCTACTGACTCTACCGGGCGGTCCTGTAGGAGCTCTACTGGCTCTACCGGGCGGTCCTGTAGGAGCTCTACTGGCTCTACCGGCCGGTCCTGTAGGGGCTCTACTGACTCTACCGGGCGGTCCTGTAGGGGCTCTACTGACTCTACCGGGCGGTCCTGTAGGGGCTCTACTGGCTCTACCGGGCGGTCCTGTAGGGGCTCTACTGACTCTACCGGGCGGTCCTGTAGGAGCTCTACTGGCTCTACCGGGCGGTCCTGTAGGAGCTCTACTGGCTCTACCGGGCGGTCCTGTAGGAGCTCTACTGGCTCTACCGGGCGGTCCTGTAGGGGCTCTACTGGCTCTACCGGGCGGTCCTGTAGGGGCTCTACTGGCTCTACCGGGCGGTCCTGTAGGGGCTCTAACCTTTATTGTGTTCTATTCAACAGCATGGACCAGAAGTCATGGAAGCAGGGGAAGAGGAAGGCAGAGAAGGACGAGATGGTGGGGGCCAACTTCTTCCTCACTATCTCCACCCCCTCCGGACCCCCCCTGGACCTAGTCGAAGTCGAGTCCAAGATCGACGGCTTCAAAGCGTTCACTAAGAAAATGGACGACAGCGTGGTCCAAGTCAACGCCACCACCAACGAATTCGCCCGGAAACAGATCACAGGGTTTAAGAAGGAGTACCAGAAAGTGGGCCAGGCGTTTAAAGTCCTGGGGCAGGCGTTTGAGCTGGACCAGCAGGCATACTCGGTAGGGTTGAACCAGGCCATAGCGTATACAGGAGAAGCATACGATGCTATTGGAGGCTACTTTGCAGAGCAGCCAAGACATGATGTGGACCCTTTAATGGATTTGTTACAGCTGTACCAGGGACATCTGGCCAACTACCCTGACATCATCCACGTACAGAAAGGTAATGTCCTCATACTACCCTGATATCATCCACGTGCAGAAAGGTAATGTCCTCGTACTACCCTGACATCATCCACGTGCAGAAAGGTAATGTCCTCGTACTACCCTGACATCATCCACGTACAGAAAGGTAATGTCCTCATACTACCCTGATATCATCCACGTGCAGAAAGGTAATGTCCTCATAATACCCTGATATCATCCACGTACAGAAAGGTAATGTCCTCATACTACCCTGATATCATCCACGTGCAGAAAGGTAATGTCCTCATAATACCCTGATATCATCCACGTACAGAAAGGTAATGTCCTCATACTACCCTGATATCATCCACGTACAGAAAGGTAATGTCCTCATACTACCCTGATTACATCCACGTGCAGAAAGGTAATGTCCTCGTACTACCCTGACATCATCCATGGTACAGAAAGGTAATATCCTCATACTACCCTGATATCATCCACGTACAGAAAGGTAATGTCCTCATACTACCCTGACATCATCCACGGTACAGAAAGGTAATGTCCTCATACTACCCTGACATCATCCATGGTACAGAAAGGTAATGTCCTCATACTACCCTGATATCATCCACGTACAGAAAGGTAATGTCCTCATACTACCCTGATATCATCCACGTGCAGAAAGGTAATGTCCTCATACTACCCTGACATCATCCACGTACAGAAAGGTAATGTCCTCATACTACCCTGATATCATCCACGTGCAGAAAGGTAATGTCCTCATAATACCCTGATATCATCCACGTACAGAAAGGTAATGTCCTCATACTACCCTGATATCATCCACGGTACAGAAAGGTAATGTCCTCATACTACCCTGACATCATCCACGGTACAGAAAGGTAATGTCCTCATACTACCCTGACATCATCCACGTACAGAAAGGTAATGTCCTCATACTACCCTGATATCATCCACGTGCAGAAAGGTAATGTCCTCGTGTTACCCTGACATCATCCACGTACAGAAAGGTAATGTCCTCATACTACCCTGATATCATCCACGTGCAGAAAGGTAATGTCCTCATAATACCCTGATATCATCCACGTACAGAAAGGTAATGTCCTCATACTACCCTGATATCATCCACGGTACAGAAAGGTAATGTCCTCATACTACCCTGACATCATCCACTGTACAGAAAGGTAATGTCCTCATACTACCCTGACATCATCCACGGTACAGAAAGGTAATGTCCTCATACTACCCTGATATCATCCACGTACAGAAAGGTAATGTCCTCATACTACCCTGACATCATCCACGGTACAGAAAGGTAATATCCTCATACTACCCTGATATCATCCACGTACAGAAAGGTAATGTCCTCATACTACCCTGACATCATCCACGGTACAGAAAGGTAATGTCCTCATACTACCCTGACATCATCCACGGTACAGAAAGGTAATATCCTCATACTACCCTGATATCATCCACGGTACAGAAAGGTAATGTCCTCATACTACCCTGACATCATCCACGTACAGAAAGGTAATATCCTCATACTACCCTGATATCATCCACGTACAGAAAGGTAATGTCCTCATACTACCCTGACATCATCCACGGTACAGAAAGGTAATATCCTCATACTACCCTGATATCATCCACGTACAGAAAGGTAATGTCCTCGTACTACCCTGATATCATCCACGGTACAGAAAGGTAATGTCCTCATACTACCCTGACATCATCCACGTACAGAAAGGTAATGTCCTCATACTACCCTGATATCATCCACGTACAGAAAGGTAATGTCCTCGTACTACCCTGATATCATCCACGTACAGAAAGGTAATGTCCTCATACTACCCTGATTTCATCCACGTGCAGAAAGGTAATGTCCTCATACTACCCTGACATCATCCACGTACAGAAAGGTAATGTCCTCATACTACCCTGACATCATCCACGTACAGAAAGGTAATGTCCTCATACTACCCTGATATCATCCACGGTACAGAAAGGTAATGTCCTCATACTACCCTGACATCATCCACGTACAGAAAGGTAATGTCCTCGTACTACCCTGACATCATCCACGTACAGAAAGGTAATATCCTCATACTACCCTGATATCATCCACGGTACAGAAAGGTAATGTCCTCATACTACCCTGATATCATCCACGGTACAGAAAGGTAATGTCCTCATACTACCCTGACATCATCCACGTACAGAAAGGTAATGTCCTCATACTACCCTGATATCATCCACGTACAGAAAGGTAATGTCCTCATACTACCCTGACATCATCCACGGTACAGAAAGGTAATGTCCTCATACTACCCTGACATCATCCATGGTACAGAAAGGTAATGTCCTCATACTACCCTGATATCATCCACGGTACAGAAAGGTAATGTCCTCATACTACCCTGATATCATCCACGGTACAGAAAGGTAATGTCCTCATACTACCCTGACATCATCCACGTACAGAAAGGTAATGTCCTCATACTACCCTGACATCATCCACGTACAGAAAGGTAATGTCCTCATACTACCCTGACATCATCCACGTACAGAAAGGTAATGTCCTCATACTACCCTGACATCATCCACTGTACAGAAAGGTAATGTCCTCATACTACCCTGACATCATCCACTGTACAGAAAGGTAATGTCCTCATACTACCCTGACATCATCCACGGTACAGAAAGGTAATGTCCTCATACTACCCTGATATCATCCACGTACAGAAAGGTAATGTCCTCATAATACCCTGATATCATCCACGGTACAGAAAGTTACATATTATTTTTATTTCACCTTTATTTAACCAGGTAGACCAGTTGAGAACAAGTTCTCATTTACAACTGCGACCTGGCCAAGGTAGAGCAAAGCAGTGAGACACAAACAACACAGAGTTACACATGGAATTAACAAACATACAGTCAATAACACAATAGAAAAGTCTATATACAGTGTGTGCAAATGAGGTAGGATAAGGGAGGTAAGGCAATAAATAGGCCATGGTGGCGAAATAATTACAATTTAGCAAATTAACACTGGAGTGATGTGCAGGAGATGAATGTGCAAGTAGAGATACTGGGGTGCAAAGGAGCAAAAATAAATAAATAACAGTATGGGGATGAGGTAGTTGGATGGGTTATTTACAGATGGGCTATGTACAGGTGCAGTGATCTGTGAGCTGCTCTGACAGCTGGTGCTTAAAGCTAGAGAGGGAGATATGAGTCTCCAGCTTCAGTGATTTTTGCAGTTTGTTCCAGTCATTGGCAGCAGAGAACTAGAAGGAAAGGCGGCCAAATGAGGAATAGGCTTTGGGGGTGACCAGAGATATACCTGCTGGAGCGCGTGCTACAGGTGGGTGCTGCTATGGTGACCAGCGAGCTGAGATAAGGGGGGACTTTACCTAGCAGGGTCTTGTAGATGACCTGGAGCCAGTGGGTTTGGCGACGATTTTTAAGCGAGGGCCAGCCAATGAGAGCATACAGGTCGCAGTGGTGGGTAGTATATGGGGCTTTGTTGACAAAACGGATGGCACTGTGATAGACTGCACCAGTTTGTTGAGTAGAGTGTTGGAGGCTATTTTGTAAATGACATCACCGAAGTCAAGGATCGTTAGGATGGTCAGTTTTACGAGGGTATGTTTGGAAGCATGAGTGAAGGAGGCTTTGTTGCGAAATAGGAAGCCAATTCTAGATTTAATTTTGGATTGGAGATGTTTAATGTGAGACTGGAAGGAGAATTTACAGTCTAACCAGACACCTAGGTATTTGTAGTTGTGCACATATTCTAAGTCAGAACCGTCCAGAGTAGTGATGCTGGACGGGCGGGCAGGTGCGGGCAGCGATCGGTTGAAGAGCATGCATTTAGTTTTACTTGCATTTAAGAGCAGTTGGAAGCCACGGAAGGAGAGTTGTATGGCATTGAAGCTCGTTTTGAGGGTAGTTAACACAGTGTCCAAAGAAGGGCCAGAAGTATACAGAATGATGTCGTCTGTGTAGAAGTGGATCAGAGACTCACCAGCAGCAAGAGCAACATCATTGATGTATACTGAGAAAAGAGTCAGCCCGAGAATTGAACCCTGTGGCACACCCATAGAGACTGCCAGAGGTCCGGACAACAGGCCCTCCGATTTGACACACTGAACTCTGTCTGAGAAGTAGTTGGTGAACCAGGCGAGGCAATAATTAGAGAAACCAAGGCTGTTGAGGCTGCCTATAAGAATAGGCCGTCACACGCCGAGTCGATCAGGACTAGGCCGTCACACGCCAAGTCCGTCACACGCCGAGTCTATCAGGACTAGGCCGTCACACGCCAAGTCCGTCACACGCCAAGTCGATCAGGACTAGGCCGCCACACGCCAAGTCTATCAGGACTAGGCCGCCACACGCCACGTCTATCAGGACTAGGCCGCCACACGCCAAGTCTATCAGGACTAGGCCGCCACACGCCAAGTCTATCAGGACTAGGCCGCCACACGGCAAGTCTATCAGGACTAGCCCGTCACACTGTTTCTTTTTGTTCACAGTTATTCGATTAATCCAAGTGATCAAATTACTATTTGCATCGTCTGGGTTGTCAATCATCGAATGATCACTATTATCTGATTGATCGATCGATCATTCCTGACTTATGCGGCAAAGCTTGTAAATTCAGTTACAGAGATGAAAGCCTGTAGGCTGCTCTTTATTACAGGGAGAGGGAGGGGACTTAGTTTACATGAGAAATAGGAAATGTTTTCATTGGGATATTAACCCACACCACACACCCTCCCTTACACAAAGACATATACACACACCACACACCCTCCCTTACACAAAGACATATACACACACCACACACCCTCCCTTACACAAAGACATATACACACACCACACACCCTCCCTTACACAAAGACATATACACACACCACACACCCTCCCTTACACAAAGACATATACACACACCACACACCCTCCCTTACACAAAGACATATACACACACCACACACCCTCCCTTACACAAAGACATATACACACACCACACACCCTCCCTTACACAAAGACATATACACACACAGACACACAAAGACATATACACACACAGACACACAAAGACATATACACACACAGACACACAAAGACATATACACACACAGACACACAAAGACATATACACACACAGACACACGTTTCATTTGACTGTTCAAGTCACATGGGAGGCAGCATGTGGTTTCACAGATGCCTTGTGTGTTTTTCCACAACTGGTAGTGCTTGTGTGTGTGTGTGTGTGTGTGTGTGTGTGTGTGTGTGTGTGTGTGTGTGTGTGTGTGTGTGTGTGTGTGCGTGCGTTTGCAGTCACTGTGGTACATGACCTATCAGACACTGTATAAAGCCAGGAAACAACGGAAAATGCCACAGGGTTTGCCAGGAAAGCCAGTCAGTCTATCACCCGTGACCCTACATGCACTCACACTATAGTTGAACCCGACGGGCTGGACTGAGCCAGAATTTTCTACGATTAATTTTGTCCGGGCTCGGAACTGCCACGCTGTAAATAGAAAATGACAGCATGTGACTGGTGCAGCTTGTCTCTCTCTCACTCAGCTGCAAGTTAGCAGACACATGTGACTGGTGCAGCTTGTCTCTCTCTCACTCAGCTGCAAGTTAGCAGACACATGTGACTGGTGCAGCTTGTCTCTCTCTCACTCAGCTGCAAGTTAGCAGACGCATGTGACTGGTGCAGCTTGTCTCTCTCTCACTCAGCTGCAAGTTAGCAGACACATGTGACTGGTGCAGCTTGTCTCTCTCTCACTCAGCTGCAAGTTAGCAGACACATGTGACTGGTGCAGCTTGTCTCTCTCTCTCACTCAGCTGCAAGTTAGCAGACACATGTGACTGGTGCAGCTTGTCTCTCTCTCACTCAGCTGCAAGTTAGCAGACACATGTGACTGGTGCAGCTTGTCTCTCTCTCACTCAGCTGCAAGTTAGCAGACACATGTGACTGGTGCAGCTTGTCTCTCTCTCACTCAGCTGCAAGTTAGCAGACACATGTGACTGGTGCAGCTTGTCTCTCTCTCTCACTCAGCTGCAAGTTAGCAGACACATGTGACTGGTGCAGCTTGTCTCTCTCTCTCACTCAGCTGCAAGTTAGCAGACACATGTGACTGGTGCAGCTTGTCTCTCTCTCTCACTCAGCTGCAAGTTAGCAGACACATGTGACTGGTGCAGCTTGTCTCTCTCTCTCACTCAGCTGCAAGTTAGCAGACACATGTGACTGGTGCAGCTTGTCTCTCTCTCACTCAGCTGCAAGTTAGCAGACACATGTGACTGGTGCAGCTTGTCTCTCTCTCACTCAGCTGCAAGTTAGCAGACACATGTGACTGGTGCAGCTTGTCTCTCTCTCACTCAGCTGCAAGTTAGCAGACACATGTGACTGGTGCAGCTTGTCTCTCTCTCACTCAGCTGCAAGTTAGCAGACACATGTGACTGGTGCAGCTTGTCTCTCTCTCTCACTCAGCTGCAAGTTAGCAGACACATGTGACTGGTGCAGCTTGTCTCTCTCTCTCACTCAGCTGCAAGTTAGCAGACACATGTGACTGGTGCAGCTTGTCTCTCTCTCTCACTCAGCTGCAAGTTAGCAGACACATGTGACTGGTGCAGCTTGTCTCTCTCTCTCACTCAGCTGCAAGTTAGCAGACACATGTGACTGGTGCAGCTTGTCTCTCTCTCACTCAGCTGCAAGTTAGCAGACACATGTGACTGGTGCAGCTTGTCTCTCTCTCACTCAGCTGCAAGTTAGCAGACACATGTGACTGGTGCAGCTTGTCTCTCTCTCATTCAGCTGCAAGTTAGCAGACACATGTGACTGGTGCAGCTTGTCTCTCTCTCTCACTCAGCTGCAAGTTAGCAGACACATGTGACTGGTGCAGCTTGTCTCTCTCTCTCACTCAGCTGCAAGTTAGCAGACACATGTGACTGGTGCAGCTTGTCTCTCTCTCACTCAGCTGCAAGTTAGCAGACACATGTGACTGGTGCAGCTTGTCTCTCTCTCACTCAGCTGCAAGTTAGCAGACACATGTGACTGGTGCAGCTTGTCTCTCTCTCTCACTCAGCTGCAAGTTAGCAGACACATGTGACTGGTGCAGCTTGTCTCTCTCTCTCACTCAGCTGCAAGTTAGCAGACACATGTGACTGGTGCAGCTTGTCTCTCTCTCACTCAGCTGCAAGTTAGCAGACACATGTGACTGGTGCAGCTTGTCTCTCTCTCACTCAGCTGCAAGTTAGCAGACACATGTGACTGGTGCAGCTTGTCTCTCTCTCACTCAGCTGCAAGTTAGCAGACACATGTGACTGGTGCAGCTTGTCTCTCTCTCACTCAGCTGCAAGTTAGCAGACACATGTGACTGGTGCAGCTTGTCTCTCTCTCACTCAGCTGCAAGTTAGCAGACACATGTGACTGGTGCAGCTTGTCTCTCTCTCACTCAGCTGCAAGTTAGCAGACACATGTGACTGGTGCAGCTTGTCTCTCTCTCACTCAGCTGCAAGTTAGCAGACACATGTGACTGGTGCAGCTTGTCTCTCTCTCTCACTCAGCTGCAAGTTAGCAGACACATGTGACTGGTGCAGCTTGTCTCTCTCTCACTCAGCTGCAAGTTAGCAGACACATGTGACTGGTGCAGCTTGTCTCTCTCTCACTCAGCTGCAAGTTAGCAGACACATGTGACTGGTGCAGCTTGTCTCTCTCTCACTCAGCTGCAAGTTAGCAGACACATGTGACTGGTGCAGCTTGTCTCTCTCTCTCACTCAGCTGCAAGTTAGCAGACACATGTGACTGGTGCAGCTTGTCTCTCTCTCACTCAGCTGCAAGTTAGCAGACACATGTGACTGGTGCAGCTTGTCTCTCTCTCACTCAGCTGCAAGTTAGCAGACACATGTGACTGGTGCAGCTTGTCTCTCTCTCACTCAGCTGCAAGTTAGCAGACACAACCAACCGTGTGTTTTGTGCTGTCTGTGGTGCTGAAGCTGCTTACTAATTACAGCCATTTTGTATTCATTTCTTACTTGTTGTGTCTCTGACTGAAAAGTTATGTTACCGAAATCCCTCATTTGTTTTAGGCAGCAAAAAAGAAGATTCGGATGCTTCTCATGAAACCAGTTTTTAACCATGTCAGTAGTAAATTGAGTTAGATAACCATGATGGGTATGATAACTATCATTCTGAAGACTAAGATGCCTACTTTGTGTCTTATTTTAAATACATTTTTTTTTTTTTATGGCAGAATTTTGGACAATTTTCACACCAATAATTCTCATGACCGAAATGTGTCTGGATTAAATTCTCAGGTAATTTTATAAATTTTTACTTCAGAGAAACCTAATTTATTTGAAAATAACACTAGATATGTTGCTGTAGTTTGTCCATAAATCATACAAATGTTATACTACTTTAAGTTTACGTTAAACTATAATAATTATTACGTGATGAGTGTCTGTGGACATATTTCTCGTTACGTAACACTTTTTAGAGTTGCTGTAAACTCCAATAATTTCTTTTAAAATACGGATTTATTCTCCCACAATGCATCATCTAGAGGATTTAGTCCTTAGTTCATTTAATTTCTTGACTTTAATATTATGAACGAGGATCTTATTTTCAAACATCCCCTTTAAGACGCTTAAACTTCTCATTACCAAAATGACAACAACAAAAAAGCTAAAATTGGGAGAAATTTAGAGAACCAACACGGAGGCATGAATGGGGTTTAGTGATGTGGTCAATTGCTGAATCATGAAGGCTTTTTATTTATTTTATTTCTTTCCCCTTTATTTAACCAGGTAGGCCAGTTGAGAACAAGTTCTCATTTACAACTGCGACCTGGCCAAGATAAAGCAAAGCAGTGCGACACAAACAACAACACAGTTACACATAAACAAATGGACAGTCAATAACACAATAGGAAAAAAAGTCTATATACTGTGTGTGCAAATGAGGTAGGATAAGGGAGGTAAGGCAATAAATAGGCCATAGTGGCGAAGTAATTACAATATAGCAATTAAACACTGGAGTGATCGATGTGCAGAAGATGAATGTGCAAGTAGAGATACTGGGGTGCAAAGGAGCAAGATAAATAACTATATGGGGATGAGGTAGTTGAGTGGGCTATTTACAGATGGGCTATGTGTACAGGTGCAATGATCAGCAAGCTGCTCTGACAACTGATGCTTAAAGTTAGTGAGGGAAATATACAGTTGAAGTCGGAAGTTTACATACACATACACACACTTCTTGTTAATCAAACTATAGTTTTGGCAAGTCGGTTAGGACATCTACTTTGTGCATGACACAAGTCATTTTTACAACAATTTTTTACAGACAGATTATTTCACTTATAATTCACTGTATCACAATTCCAGTGGGTCAGAAGTTTACATACACTAAATTGAATGTGCTTTTAAACAGCTTGGAAAATTCCAGAAAATTATGTCATGGCTTTAGAAGCTTCTGATAGGCTAATTGACATAATTTGAGTCAATTGGAGGTGTACCTGTGGATGTATTTCAAGGCCTACCTTCAAACTCAGTGCCCCTTTGATTGACGTCATGGGGAAATCAAAAGAAATCAGCCAAGACCTCAGAAAAACAATTGTAGACCTCCACAAGTCTGGTTCATCCTTGGGAGCAATTTCCAAACGCCTGAAGGTACCACGTTCATCTGTACAAACAATAGTACGCAAGTATAAACACCATGGGACCACGCAGCCGTCATACAGCTCAGGAAGGAGATGCGTTCTGTCTCCTAGAGATTAATTTACTTTGGTGTGAAAAGTGCAAATCAATCCCAGAACAACAGCAAAGGACCTTGTGAAGATGCTGGAGGAAACAGGTACAAAGTGTCTATATCCACAGTAAAACAAGTCCTATATCGACATAACCTGAAAGGTCGCTCGGTAAGGAAGAAGCCACTGCTCCAAAACAGCCATAAAA
Organism: Salvelinus namaycush; assembly: GCF_016432855.1. Classification (NCBI taxonomy): domain Eukaryota; kingdom Metazoa; phylum Chordata; class Actinopteri; order Salmoniformes; family Salmonidae; genus Salvelinus; species Salvelinus namaycush. Next base: position 47,326 of record NW_024061446.1, read on the forward strand.
AAAGCCAGACTGCGGTTTGCAACTGCACATGGGGACAAATATCGTACTTTTTGGAGAAATGTCCTCTGATGAAACAAAAATGGAACTGTTTGGCCATAATGACCATCATTATGTTTGGAGGAAAAAGGGGGAGGCTTGCAAGCCGAAGAACACCATCCCAACCGTGAAGCACGGGGGTGGCAGCATCATGTTGTGGGGGTGCTTTGCTGCAGGAGGGACTGGTGCTCTTCACAAAATAGATGGCATCATGAGAATGGAAAATTATGTGGATATATTGAAGCAACTTCTCAAGACATCAGTCAGGAAGTTAAAGCTTGGTCGCAAATGGGTCTTCCAAATGGACAATGACCCCAAGCATACTTCCAAAGTTGTGGCAAAATGGCTTAAGGACAAGAAAGTCAAGGTATTGGAGTGGCCACCACAAAGCTCTGACCTCAATCCTATAGAAAATGTGTGGGCAGAAATGAAAAAGTGTGTGCGAGCCAGGAGGCCTACAAACCTGACTCAGTTACACCAGCTCTGTCAGGAGGAAGGGCCAAAATTCACCCAATTTATTGTGGGAAGCTTGTGGAAGGCTACCCGAAACGTTTGACCCAAGTTAAACAATTTAAAGGCAATGCTACCGAATACTAATTGAGTGTATGTAAACTTCTGACCCACTGGGAATGTGATGAAAGAAATAAAAGCTGAAATAAATCATTCTCTCTACTATTATTCTGACATTTCACATCCTTAAAATAAAGTGGTGATTCTAACTGACCTGAGACAGGGAAGTTTTACTAGGATTAAATGTCAGGAATTGTGGGAAAAACTGAGTTTTTTAAATGTATTTTAGCAAAAGTTGATTTAAACTTCCGACTTCAACCGAAATACACGTTTCTAATCATTTTTAGGTCTGTTTCTCTTATAAGATCCTTCATTTCGGTAATGATCACAAACAAATTCTAATATATAGTCACAATGGGTGTGCTGTGCTGGTAACTTTTTATTATTTAATAGGACCACTGCTTACACCTATTGTATAGATGTTATGTAAAACATCAGCTATTTGATTAAGTTGTCAAGAAATATGGGTTTATAATAATACCCCTTTTTTTAATATACTTAAAGCCACAATCTGGAGTTTGTGTTTCAGCAAAGAGTCTCATTATTTTATTTATGTAACCTTTATTTAACTAAGCCAGTTAAGAACAAATTCTTATTTACAATGACGGCCTACACCGGGCCAAACACGGACGACGCTGGGCCAATTGTGTGCCGCCCTCTGGGACTCCCAATCACGGCCCGGATGTGATACAGCCTGGATTCGAACCAGGTACTGCAGTGACGCCCTGGTCTTAGACCACTGCGCCTCTCGGGAGAAAAGGGAGATATCCCTCATTTTGACACGTGTACCTGTTTTGAAACTTGCCTGTACTGTTGTTTGATTTTTCCCAATAATGTTTCTTGGTCCACATCCCACATATGTCGATCCTTTATACACATATCATGCCATTTGCTCATAGGATGCCATTCAATTTAGAAATGCATCTAAAATACTTTTAGAACCAAGCATTCATGAACTAATATGCAAATATTACCTTTAAAATTAACTTTTGAAAATACAAAGCGCGTAATTACTAATGATAAAATAAAGGGTTTTATTCAGTTGCGTTTAGATCTGTGATTTTAGTTTGGGACTAACAAAATGCCATTTTGATGATGTAATCTTTAATAGAGCTCAGTACCGTTTTTCAATAGCGACATCTCATCTCTAAAACCTGCTTCTCATCACCGTAATGCACTAATACTTAGTTACTTAATGACTTCATACTTAGGAAATATTAGTGAAAATACAGAGAAGTCTTTTTTTTAGTCTTTTTAGTCTTTTTTTTTGCTTCATCTGACAGTGTGATTTTGTTGTTCTTTTACCCTCTCCTCTCTCCTCCTTCTCCAGGAGTACTGACCCTCTCCTCTCTCCTCCTTCTCCAGGAGCACTAACCCTCTCCTCTCTCCTCCTTCTCCAGGAGCACTGACCCTCTCCTTTCTCCTCCTTCTCCAGGAGTACTGACCCTCTCCTCTCTCCTCCTTCTCCAGGAGTACTGACCCTCTCCTCTCTCCTCTCTCTCCAGGAGTACTGGCCCTCTCCTCTCTCCTCTCTCTCCAGGAGCACTAACCCTCTCCTCCTTCTCCAGGAGCACTGACCCTATCCTCTCTCCTCTCTCCAGGAGCACTGACCCTCTCCTCTCTCCTCCTTCTCCAGGAGTACTGACCCTCTCCTCTCTCCTCTCTCTCCAGGAGCACTAACCCTCTCCTTTCTCCTCCTTCTCCAGGAGCACTGACCCTCTCCTCTCTCCTCCTTCTCCAGGAGTACTGACCCTCTCCTCTCTCCTCCTTCTCCAGGAGCACTAACCCTCTCCTCTCTCCTCTCCTCCTTCTCCAGGAGCACTGACCCTCTCCTCTCTCCTCCTTCTCCAGGAGTACTGACCCTCTCCTCTCTCCTCCTTCTCCAGGAGCACTGACTCTCTCCTCTCTCTCCAGGAGCACTGACCCTCTCCTCTCTCCTCCTTCTCCAGGAGCACTAACCCTCTCCTCCTTCTCCAGGAGTACTGACCCTCTCCACTCTCCTCTCTCTCCAGGAGTACTGACCCTCTCCTCTCTCCTCTCTCTCCAGGAGCACTAACCCTCTCCTCCTTCTCCAGGAGCACTGACCCTATCCTCTCTCCTCTCTCCAGGAGCACTGACCCTCTCCTCTCTCCTCCTTCTCCAGGAGTACTGACCCTCTCCTCTCTCCTCTCTCTTCAGGAGCACTAACCCTCTCCTTTCTCCTCCTTCTCCAGGAGCACTGACCCTCTCCTCTCTCCTCCTTCTCCAGGAGTACTGACCCTCTCCTCTCTCCTCCTTCTCCAGGAGCACTGACCATCTCCTCTCTCCTCTCTCTCCAGGAGCACTGATCCTCTCCTCTCTCCTCCTTCTCCAGGAGTACTGACCCTCTCCTCTCTCCTCCTTCTCCAGGAGCACTAACCCTCTCCTCCTTCTCCAGGAGCACTAACCCTCTCCTCTCTCCTCCTTCTCCAGGAGCACTGACCTTCTCCTCTCTCCTCCTTCTCCAGGAGCACTGACCCTCTCCTCTCTCCTCCTTCTCCAGGAGCACTGACCCTCTCCTCTCTCCTCTCTCTCCAGGAGCACTAACCCTCTCCTCTCTCCTCCTTCTCCAGGAGCACTGACCCTCTCCTCCTTCTCCAGGAGTACTGACCCTCTCCTCTCTCCTCCTTCTCCAGGAGCACTGACCCTCTCCTCTCTCCTCTCTCTCCAGGAGCACTAACCCTCTCCTCTCTCCTCCTTCTCCAGGAGCACTGACCCTCTCCTCTCTCCTCTCTCTCCAGGAGCACTAACCCTCTCCTCTCTCCTCCTTCTCCAGGAGCACTAACCCTCTCCTCTCTCCTCCTTCTCCAGGAGCACTGACCCTCTCCTTTCTCCTCCTTCTCCAGGAGTACTGACCCTCTCCTCTCTCCTCCTTCTCCAGGAGTACTTACCCTCTCCTTTCTCCTCCTTCTCCAGGAGCACTAACCCTCTCCTCTCTCCTCCTTCTCCAGGAGTACTGACCCTCTCCTCTCTCCTCCTTCTCCAGGAGCACTAACCCTCTCCTCCTTCTCCAGGAGTACTGACCCTCTCCACTCTCCTCTCTCTCCAGGAGTACTGGCCCTCTCCTCTCTCTCCAGGAGCACTAACCCTCTCCTCCTTCTCCAGGAGCACTGACCCTATCCTCTCTCCTCTCTCCAGAAGCACTGACCCTCTCCTCTCTCCTCCTTCTCCAGGAGTACTGACCCTCTCCTCTCTCCTCTCTCTCCAGGAGCACTAACCCTCTCCTTTCTCCTCCTTCTCCAGGAGCACTGACCCTCTCCTCTCTCCTCCTTCTCCAGGAGTACTGACCCTCTCCTCTCTCCTCCTTCTCCAGGAGCACTAACCCTCTCCTCTCTCCTCTCCTCCTTCTCCAGGAGCACTGACCCTCTCCTCTCTCCTCCTTCTCCAGGAGCACTGACCCTCTCCTCTCTCCTCCTTCTCCAGGAGTACTGACCCTCTCCTCTCTCTCCAGGAGCACTGACCCTCTCCTCTCTCCTCCTTCTCCAGGAGTACTGACCCTCTCCTCTCTCCTCCTTCTCCAGGAGCACTAACCCTCTCCTCCTTCTCCAGGAGTACTGACCCTCTCCACTCTCCTCTCTCTCCAGGAGTACTGACCCTCTCCTCTCTCCTCTCTCTCCAGGAGCACTAACCCTCTCCTCCTTCTCCAGGAGCACTGACCCTATCCTCTCTCCTCTCTCCAGGAGCACTGACCCTCTCCTCTCTCCTCCTTCTCCAGGAGTACTGACCCTCTCCTCTCTCCTCTCTCTCCAGGAGCACTAACCCTCTCCTTTCTCCTCCTTCTCCAGGAGCACTGACCCTCTCCTCTCTCCTCCTTCTCCAGGAGTACTGACCCTCTCCTCTCTCCTCCTTCTCCAGGAGCACTGACCATCTCCTCTCTCCTCTCTCTCCAGGAGCACTGATCCTCTCCTCTCTCCTCCTTCTCCAGGAGTACTGACCCTCTCCTCTCTCCTCCTTCTCCAGGAGCACTAACCCTCTCCTCCTTCTCCAGGAGTACTGACCCTCTCCTCTCTCCTCTCTCTCCAGGAGTACTGACCCTCTCCTCTCTCCTCTCTCTCCAGGAGCACTAACCCTCTCCTCCTTCTCCAGGAGCACTAACCCTCTCCTCTCTCCTCCTTCTCCAGGAGCACTGACCTTCTCCTCTCTCCTCCTTCTCCAGGAGCACTGACCCTCTCCTCTCTCCTCCTTCTCCAGGAGTACTGACCCTCTCCTCTCTCCTCTCTCTCCAGGAGCACTAACCCTCTCCTTTCTCCTCCTTCTCCAGGAGCACTGACCCTCTCCTCTCTCCTCCTTCTCCAGGAGTACTGACCCTCTCCTCTCTCCTCCTTCTCCAGGAGCACTAACCCTCTCCTCTCTCCTCTCCTCCTTCTCCAGGAGCACTGACCCTCTCCTCTCTCCTCCTTCTCCAGGAGTACTGACCCTCTCCTCTCTCCTCCTTCTCCAGGAGCACTGACTCTCTCCTCTCTCTCCAGGAGCACTGACCCTCTCCTCTCTCCTCCTTCTCCAGGAGTACTGACCCTCTCCTCCTTCTCCAGGAGCACTAACCCTCTCCTCCTTCTCCAGGAGTACTGACCCTCTCCACTCTCCTCTCTCTCCAGGAGTACTGACCCTCTCCTCTCTCCTCTCTCTCCAGGAGCACTAACCCTCTCCTCCTTCTCCAGGAGCACTGACCCTATCCTCTCTCCTCTCTCCAGGAGCACTGACCCTCTCCTCTCTCCTCCTTCTCCAGGAGTACTGACCCTCTCCTCTCTCCTCTCTCTCCAGGAGCACTAACCCTCTCCTTTCTACTCCTTCTCCAGGAGCACTGACCCTCTCCTCTCTCCTCCTTCTCCAGGAGTACTGACCCTCTCCTCTCTCCTCCTTCTCCAGGAGCACTGACCATCTCCTCTCTCCTCTCTCTCCAGGAGCACTGATCCTCTCCTCTCTCCTCCTTCTCCAGGAGTACTGACCCTCTCCTCTCTCCTCCTTCTCCAGGAGCACTAACCCTCTCCTCCTTCTCCAGGAGTACTGACCCTCTCCACTCTCCTCTCTCTCCAGGAGTACTGACCCTCTCCTCTCTCCTCTCTCTCCAGGAGCACTAACCCTCTCCTCCTTCTCCAGGAGCACTAACCCTCTCCTCTCTCCTCCTTCTCCAGGAGCACTGACCTTCTCCTCTCTCCTCCTTCTCCAGGAGCACTGACCCTCTCCTCTCTCCTCCTTCTCCAGGAGCACTGACCCTCTCCTCTCTCTCCAGGAGCACTAACCCTCTCCTCTCTCCTCCTTCTCCAGGAGCACTGACCCTCTCCTCCTTCTCCAGGAGTACTGACCCTCTCCTCTCTCCTCCTTCTCCAGGAGCACTGACCCTCTCCTCTCTCCTCTCTCTCCAGGAGCACTAACCCTCTCCTCTCTCCTCCTTCTCCAGGAGCACTGACCCTCTCCTCTCTCCTCTCTCTCCAGGAGCACTAACCCTCTCCTCTCTCCTCCTTCTCCAGGAGTACTTACCCTCTCCTTTCTCCTCCTTCTCCAGGAGCACTAACCCGCTCCTCTCTCCTCCTTCTCCAGGAGCACTAACCCTCTCCTCTCTCCTCCTTCTCCAGGAGCACTGACCCTCTCCTTTCTCCTCCTTCTCCAGGAGTACTGACCCTCTCCTCTCCTCTCTCCTCCTTCTCCAGGAGTACTGACCCTCTCCTCTCTCCTCCTTCTCCAGGAGTACTGACCCTCTCCTCTCTCCTCCTTCTCCAGGAGCACTAACCCTCTCCTCCTTCTCCAGGAGTACTGACCCTCTCCACTCTCCTCTCTCTCCAGGAGTACTGGCCCTCTCCTCTCTCCTCTCTCTCCAGGAGCACTAACCCTCTCCTCCTTCTCCAGGAGCACTGACCCTATCCTCTCTCCAGGAGCACTGACCCTCTCCTCCTTCTCCAGGAGTACTGACCCTCTCCTCTCTCCTCTCTCTCCAGGAGCACTAACCCTCTCCTTTCTCCTCCTTCTCCAGGAGCACTGACCCTCTCCTCTCTCCTCCTTCTCCAGGAGTACTGACCCTCTCCTCTCTCCTTCTTCTCCAGGAGCACTAACCCTCTCCTCTCTCCTCTCCTCCTTCTCCAGGAGCACTGACCCTCTCCTCTCTCCTCCTTCTCCAGGAGTACTGACCCTCTCCTCTCTCCTCCTTCTCCAGGAGCACTGACCTTCTCCTCTCTCCTCCTTCTCCAGGAGCACTGACCCTCTCCTCTCTCCTCCTTCTCCAGTAGCACTGACCCTCTCCTCTCTCCTCTCTCTCCAGGAGCACTAACCCTCTCCTCTCTCCTCCTTCTCCAGGAGCACTGACCCTCTCCTCCTTCTCCAGGAGTACTGACCCTCTCCTCTCTCCTCCTTCTCCAGGAGCACTGACCCTCTCCTCTCTCCTCTCTCTCCAGGAGCACTAACCCTCTCCTCTCTCCTCCTTCTCCAGGAGCACTGACCCTCTCCTCTCTCCTCTCTCTCCAGGAGCACTAACCCTCTCCTCTCTCCTCCTTCTCCAGGAGTACTTACCCTCTCCTTTCTCCTCCTTCTCCAGGAGCACTAACCCTCTCCTCTCTCCTCCTTCTCCAGGAGTACTGACCCTCTCCTCTCCTCTCTCCTCCTTCTCCAGGAGCACTGATCCTCTCCTCTCCTCTCTCCTCCTTCTCCAGGAGCACTAACCCTCTCCTCTCTCCTCCTTCTCCAGGAGCACTAACCCTCTCCTCTCTCCTCCTTCTCCAGGAGTACTGACCCTCTCCTCTCTCCTCCTTTTCCAGGAGCACTGACCCTCTCCTCTCCTCTCTCTTCCTTCTCCAGGAGCACTAACCCTCTCCTCTCTCCTCCTTCTCCAGGAGCACTAACCCTCCTCCTTCTCCAGGAGTACTGACCCTCTCCTCTCTCCTCCTTCTCCAGGAGTACTGACCCTCTCCTCTCTCCTCCTTCTCCAGGAGTACTGACCTTCTCCAGGAGCACTGACCCTCTCCTCTCTCCTCTCTCTCCAGGAGCACTTACCAAGGTGAAGGAGTCCCAGAAGCACGTTGAGGAAGGCAAGATGGACGCTCCCCAGGCGGACGGCGTCAACGAGCGCTGTGACATCATCTCCTTCGCCACGCTGGCAGAGATCCAGCACTTCCACCAGGTCAGGGTGAGGGACTTCAAGGCCCAGATGCAGCGGTATCTAACCGAGCAGATTGGCTTCTTCCAGAAGATCACAGGCAAGCTGGAGGAGGCCCTGCAGAAGTACGACACCGCTTAGTGCAGAGAGGGGTTTGGAGGGACACCCCTGATTGGTCTAGATCTGATCGGCCACTTTCTGATTGGTCCAGATCTCAGATCCGACCCTCCTATTAGGTCTAGATTGGTCCAGATCTGACTTTTTGACCTTGCTTATCCAGCCAATCAACCGCCTGACAGCAATACAATCCACTGTGAGAAAAAGACAGAGAAACCTGGATAGCATCAAACATGAGATTGATTAGCTGTCATTAGCAAAGGGTGGCTACTTTGAAGGATCTCAAATATAAATTATATTTTGATTTGTTTAACACTTTTTTGGTTACTACATGATTCCATATGTGTTATTTCATAGTTCTGTTGTCTTCACTATTAGTCTACAATGTAGAAAATAGTAAAAATAAAGAAAAACCCTGGAATGAGTAGGTGTCCAAACTTTTCACTGGTACGGTCACGACTTCCGCCAAAGTCGGTCCCTCTCATTGTTCGGGCGGCGTTCGGCGGTCGACGTCGACGGTTTTTAAGCCGTCGCCGCTCCACCTTTCATTTTCCATTTGTTTTGTCTTGGTTTTCCGCACACCTGGTTCACATTCCCTCATCTGACTAAATGTATATTACCCTCTGTCCCCCCCCCCCCCATGTCTGTGTGTGGAATTGTTTGTTTGTTACGTGTGGTTCGCATCAGGCTGGTTTGCGCCGGGTGTTTTGTTTATTGTACCGTTTGTGTACCTTGGGCATGAATAAAGTGTGTCTGTTATCACCCAGCTCCTGCTCTCCTGCACCTGACTTACCTTCAACCAGTTGTGCACATCGTGACAGGTACTGTGTATATATAAACACACACACACACACACACACACACAGTATAGGGCTATCTATCAATCTTGAAAAGGATGATCTATTTTGGATGCAATTTAAATGGAACTGAAGGAGAAGGAGAACGAATGTGAGAGAGTCTCTGGTTCACTGATTTAGAGCAACGATATACAGGAGAGTTTTAATACTCCGCAGCTGCAAAAAAAAAGACATCTATTTAAAAAAAATAATAATAAAAATACGGTGAACCCCGAAAGTCAGATGGAGACACGCATTCGGTCTTTTAACGTTTTTGAAATTGTGCAAACCAAGACTCGTGTCAACGATCCCATGACACGCACCACATCCATGTGTCTCTGAATCGGCTACAAAACTCCCCAGTTAATGATGTAAGCTAATAATGTAGTCTGTGATTATTATTATTTGACCATGCCAATACATTTGATTTGATTAGTCCTAAACTAATACTTCCGTCCCGTTAACAGAACAGAGAGCTAGAATAGTGTCAATAGCAGTAGGTCGGTCAAATCAAACCTACCTGAATGATTGTTATCAAACAGTCTCTAGCTCTGGGCCTAAATGTTCAACACATCCTGAACAAAAGGTAACTTGAGACATTTCTTACCCCGGCTTGTCACACATCAGACCCCACCTCGTTAGAGATGAGGACAACCTCGACCACAGCGAGTTCAACACACGTCTTCAATGGAAACGATTGCTCAGCCTGAGAGTAAGTGGTTAGATTTAGTTCTCACCTAGAGTGTACCAGAACTGCAACAGTCTGGAGGGAGAGAGAGCAGGGTTAAGGAGAGAGAGCAGGGTTAAGGAGAGAGAGGAGGGTTAAGGAGAGAGTGGAGGATTAAGGAGAAAGAGGAGGGTTAAGGAGAGAGAGGAGGGTTAATGAGAGAGAGGAGGGTTAAGGAGAGAGCAGGGTTAAGGAGAGAGAGCAGGGTTAAGGAGAAAGAGCAGGGTTAAGGAGAGAGAGGAGGGTTAAGGAGAGAGAGCAGGGTTAAGGAGAGAGAGGAGGGTTAAGGAGAGAGAGCAGGGTTAAGGAGAGAGAGCAGGGTTAAGGAGAGAGCAGGGTTAAGGAGAGAGAGCAGGGTTAAGGAGAGAGAGCAGGGTTAAGGAGAGAGAGGAGGGTTAAGGAGAGAGAGCAGGGTTAAGGAGAGAGAGCAGGGTTAAGGAGAGAGAGGAGGGTTAAGGAGAGAGCAGGGTTAAGGAGAGAGAGCAGGGTTAAGGAGAGAGAGCAGGGTTAAGGAGAGAGAGGAGGGTTAAGGAGAGAGAGCAGGGTTAAGGAGAGAGAGGAGGGTTAAGGAGAGAGAGCAGGGTTAAGGAGAGGTGGAGGGTTAAGGAGAGAGAGTAGGGTTAAGGAGAGAGAGCAGGGTTAAGGAGAAAGAGCAGGGTTAAGGAGAGAGAGCAGGGTTAAGGAGAGAGAGGAGGGTTAAGGAGAGAGGAGGGTTAAGGAGAGAGAGCAGGGTTAAGGAGAGAGAGCAGGGTTAAGGAGAGAGAGCAGGGTTAAGGAGAGAGAGCAGGGTTAAGGAGAGAGAGCAGGGTTAAGGAGAGAGAGCAGGGTTAAGGAGAGAGAGCAGGGTTAAGGAGAGAGAGCAGGGTTAAGGAGAGAGAGGAGGGTTAAGGAGAGAGAGGAGGGTTAAGGAGAGAGAGCAGGGTTAAGGAGAGAGAGGAGGGTTAAGGAGAGAGAGGAGGGTTAAGGAGAGAGCAGGGTTATCATAGTACTGGACTTGGTCAAGAGTGAGGGATGTTGGGTACTGTGTGTCAGAGCAGAGACAGTTGTGGCTTTTCTAACAGACAGGAAGTCTTTGTTCAGTGTCACATCGTGTGCTGGTGTGTCAGTGTTGTGGTTGGTTCTTGCGTGGACTGAGAAACTCACTGAGTTAACACACAGACAACCATTCTGCCTCTGCTGTGTTACTAACTAGTCCTAAACCCTGATCCTCTGACAACTAGTCCTAAACCCTGATCCTCTGACAACTAGTCCTAAACCCTGATCCTCTGTTAACTAGTCAAACCCTGATCCTCTGTTAACTAGTCCTAAACCCTGATCCTCTGATAACTAGTCCTAAATCCTCACCCTCTGATAACTAGCCTTAAACCCTAATCCTCTGTTAACTAGTCCTAAACCCTGATCCTCTGATAACTAGTCCTAAACCCTAATCCTCTGTTAACTAGTCCTAAACCCTGATCCTCTGTTACCTAGTCCTAAACCCTGACCCTCTGATAACTAGTCCTAAACCCTAATCCTCTGTTAACTAGTCCTAAACCCTGATCCTCTGTTACCTAGTCCTTAACCCTGATCCTCTGTTAACTAGTCCTAAACCCTAATCCTCTGTTACCTAGTCCTTAACCCTGACCCTCTGATAACTAGTCCTAATCCCAGATCCTCTGATAACTAGTCCTGAACCCTAATCCTCTGTTAACTAGTCCTAAACCCTGACCCTCTGATAACTAGTCCTAAGCCCTGACCCTCTGATAACTAGTCCTAAACCCTGATCCTCTGTTAACTAGTCCTAAACCCTGATCCTCTGTTAACTAGTCCTAAACCCTGACCCTCTGATAACTAGTCCTAAACCCTGATCCTCTGTTAACTAGTCCTAAACCCTGATCCTCTGTTAACTAGTCCTAAACCCTGATCCTCTGATAACTAGTCCTAAACCCTGACCCTCTGATAACTAGTCCTAAACCCTGATCCTCTGATAACTAGTCCTAAACCCTGATCCTCTGTTAACTAGTCCTAAACCCTGACCCTCTGTTAACTAGTCCTAAACCCTGACCCTCTGATAACTAGTCCTAAACCCTGACCCTCTGATAACTAGTCCTAAACCCTAATACTCCGTTAACTAGTCCTAAACCCTGACCCTCTGATAACTAGTCCTAAACCCTAATACTCCGTTAACTAGTCCTAAACCCGGATCCTCTGATAACTAGTCCTAAACCCTGATCCTCTGATAACTAGTCCTAAACCCTGACCCTCTGATAACTAGTCCTAAACCCTGATCCTCTGTTAACTAGTCCTAAAACCTGATCCTCTGATAACTAGTCCTAAACCCTGATCCTCTGTTAACTAGTCCTAAACCCTAATACTCCGTTAACTAGTCCTAAACCCTAATACTCTGTTAACTAGTCCTACACCCTAATACTCCGTTAACTAGTCTTAAACCCTGATCCTCTGATAACTAGTCCTAAACCCTGACTCTCTGATAACTAGTACTAAACCCTGATCCTCTGTTAACTAGTCCTAAACCCTGATCCTCTGATAACTAGTCCTAAACCCTGATCCTCTGTTAACTAGTCCTAAACCCTGATCCTCTGATAACTAGTACTAAACCCTGATCCTCTGTTAACTAGTCCTAAACCCTGATCCTCTGATAACTAGTCCTAATCCCTGATCCTCTGATAACTAGTCCTAAACCCTGATCCTCTGTTAACTAGTCCTAAACCCTGATCCTATGATAACTAGTACTAAACCCTGATCCTCTGTTAACTAGTCCTAAACCCTGATCCTCTGATAACTAGTCCTAAACCCTGATCCTCTGATAACTAGTCCTAACCCCTGATCCTCTGATAACTAGTCCTAACCCCTAATCCTCTGATAACTAGTCCTAAACCCTGATCCTCTGTTAACTAGTCCTAAACCCTGATCCTCTGATAACTAGTACTAAACCCTGATCCTCTGTTAACTAGTCCTAACCCCTAATCCTCTGATAACTAGTCCTAAACCCTGACCCTCTGATAACTAGTCCTAACCCCTGATCCTCTGATAACTAGTCCTAACCCCTGATCCTCTGATAACTAGTCCTAACCCCTGACCCTCTGATAACTAGTCCTAACCCCTGATCCTCTGATAACTAGTCCTAAACCCTGATCCTCTGATAACTAGTCCTAAACCCTGATCCTCTGTTAACTAGTCCTAAACCCTGATCCTCTGTTAACTAGTCCTAAACCCTGACCCTCTGATAACTAGTCCTAAACCCTGACTCTCTGTTAACTAGTCCTAAACCCTGACTCTCTGATAACTAGTACTAAACCCTGATCCTCTGTTAACCAGTCCTAAACCCTGATCCTCTGATAACTTGTCCTAAACCCTGATATTCTGTTAACTAGTCCTAAACCCTGATCCTCTGATAACTAGTACTAAACCCTGATCCTCTGTTAACTAGTCCTAAACCCTGATTCTCTGATAACTAGTCCTAAACCCTGATCCTCTGATAACTAGTCCTAAACCCTGATCCTCTGTTAACTAGTACTAAACCCTGACTCTCTGATAACTAGTACTAAACCCTGATTCTCTGATAACTAGGCCTAACCCATGACCCTCTGATAACTAGTCCTAAACCCTGATCCTCTGTTAACTAGTCCTAAACCCTGACCCTCTGATAACTAGTCCTAACCCCTGATCCTCTGATAACTAGTCCTAACCCCTGATCGTCTGTTAACTAGTCCTAACCCCTGACCCTCTGATAACTAGTCCTAACCCCTGATCCTCTGATAACTAGTCCTAACCCCTGATCGTCTGTTAACTAGTCCTAACCCCTGACCCTCTGATAACTAGTCCTAACCCCTGATCCTCTGATAACTAGTCCTAACCCCTGGTGTGGATATAGAGTATAACCGTAGGCTACCTCTGGTTATGATAGTGTCTTAGAGACAAGCCTAACCACAGGTCTGAGGTCAGACATTGTGAGGGAAAAGCTTTTTGGTATCAAGTGTACTTGTTTGGTTCCACTACTGTTACTGTTCTAATGTTCTACTACTGATACTGTTCTAATGTTCTAATACTGATGCTGTTCTAATGTTCTAATACTGATGCTGTTCTAATACTGATACTGTTCTAATGTTCTAATACTGATGCTGTTCTAATGTTCTACTACTGATACTGTTCTAATGTTCTAATACTGATGCTGTTCTAATGTTCTACTACTGATACTGTTCTAATGTTCTAATACTGATGATGTTCTAATGTTCTACTACTGTTACTGTTCTAATGTTCTAATACTGATGCTGTTCTAATGTTCTAATACCGATGCTGTTCTAATACTGATACTGTTCTAATGTTCTAATACTGATGCTGTTCTAATGTTCTACTACTGATGCTGTTCTAATGTTCTAATACTGATGCTGTTCTGATGTTCTAATACTGATGCTGTTCTAATGTTCTACTACTGTTACTGTTCTAATGTTCTAATACTGATGCTGTTCTAATGTTCTAATACTGATGCTGTTCTAATACTGATACTGTTCTAATGTTCTAATACTGATGCTGTTCTAATGTTCTAATACTGATACTGTTCTAATGTTCTAATACTGATGCTGTTCTAATGTTCTAATACTGATGCTGTTCTAATACTGATACTGTTCTAATGTTCTAATACTGATGCTGTTCTAATGTTCTAATACTGATACTGTTCTAATACTGATGCTGTTGTAATGGTCTAATACTGATAATGTTCTACTGTTCTAATACTGATGCTGTTCTACTGTTCTAATACTGATGCTGTTCTACTGTTCTAATACTGATGCTGTTCTACTGTTCTAATACTGATGCTGTTCTACTGTTCTAATACTGATGCTGTTCTAATGTTCTAATACTGATGCTGTTCTAATGTTCTAATACTGATGCTGTTCTAAAACTGATGCTGTTCTAATGTTCTAATACTGATAATGTTCAAATGTTCTAATACTGATGCTGTTCTAATGTTCTAATACTGATGCTGTGCTAATGTTCTACTACTGATGCTGTTCTAATGTCCTAATACTGATGCTGTTCTAATGTCCTAATACTGATGCTGTTCTAATGTTCTAATACTGATACTGTTCTAATGTTCTAATGTTCTAATGTCACTTCCTCTTGAATTTGCAGACGTGTTGCTGTGCGTTTTGTTGCTGTGCGTTTTGTTGCCAACTTTACTTTGCTAGCTGACAACTTTACGTTTTCTTTTTTTTTTCTTTTTAATTAGCGTTTATATTTTTAGTTTTTCCATCGCAACTTTTTTCCCTCATTCAACTTTTTCACTCCGGACGCTTTATCTGGACATGGTTCGTCAGCACCTTCAACAGCCGAAGCTAAGTAGTAACATTAACATGATGTCTTCTAATTGCAGTCGCTGTACTCATAATATACAGGAGAACGATCGCCTTATGGCGAGGATAGCTGTGCTGCAAGCCCAGCTTCAGACGCAATCGTTAGGCAAGGGTAATTTCAGTGTAGGAAAGGAAGAAACAGCGTCTGTGCCACCAGTAAGTACAGATACTAACGTTAGTATAAATCCCCCCGCACAGTCCCCGCAGCCGGACAACTTTCTCATGGCTTCTGGAGGGAAATGCTGTTGGAATGCTCAACTGGTGTCGCTCATTCAGCCGACAGAAACTTTCAACCGGTTCTCCCCATTATGTACCGAGTCGGAGTCTGAGGCTGAGTCTTCTCTTGTCTCTACTCCTCCCGCTACGGGGTCTGAGACGCCGAAGGCTCCAACCATTAGCTCTGACAAATTGAAAACCCTAGTCATTGGCGACTCCATTACCCGCAGTATTAGACTTAAAACGAATCACCCAGCGATCATACACTGTTTACCAGGGGGCAGGGCTACCGACATTAAGGCTAATCTAAAGATGGTGCTGGCTAAAGCTAAATCTGGCGAGTGTAGAGAGTATAGAGATATTGTTATCCACGTCGGCACCAACGATGTTAGGATGAAACAGTCAGAGGTCACCAAGTGCAACATAGCTTCAGCGTGTAAATCAGCTAGAAAGATGTGTCGGCATCGAGTAATTGTCTCTGGCCCCCTCCCAGTTAGGGGGAGTGACGAGCTCTACAGCAGAGTCTCAGCACTCAATCGCTGGTTGAAAACTGTTTTCTGCCCCTCCCAAAAGATAGAATTTGTAGATAATTGGCCCTCTTTCTGGGACTCACCCACAAACAGGACCAAGCCTGACCTGCTGAGGAGTGACGGACTCCATCCTAGCTGGAGGGGTGCTCTCATCTTATCTACTAACATAGATAGGGCTCTAACTCCTCTAGCTCCACAATGAAATAGGGTGCAGGCCAGGCAGCAGGCTGTTAGCCAACCTGCCAGCTTAGTGGAGTCTGCCAATAGCACAGTCAGTGTAGTCAGCTCAGCCATACCCATTGAGACTGTGTCTGTGCCTCGACCTAGGTTGGGCAAAACTAAACATGGCGGTGTTCGCCTTAGCAATCTTATTAGGATAAAGACCTCCTCCATTCCTGCCATTATTGAAAGAGATCGTGATACCTCACATCTCAAAATAGGGTTACTTAATGTTAGATCCCTCACTTCAAAGGCAGTCATAGTCAATGAACTAATCACTGATCATAATCTTGATGTGATTGGCCTGACTGAAACATGGCTTAAGCCTGATGAATTTACTGTGTTAAATGAGGCCTCACCTCCTGGTTACACTAGTGACCATATCCCCCGTGCATCCCGCAAAGGCGGAGGTGTTGCTAACATTTACGATAGCAAATTTCAATTTACAAAAAAAAAAATGACGTTTTCGTCTTTTGAGCTTCTAGTCATGAAATCTATGCAGCCTACTCAATCACTTTTTATAGCTACTGTTTACAGGCCTCCTGGGCCATATACAGCGTTACTCTCTGAGTTCCCTGAATTCCTATCAGACCTTGTAGTCATAGCAGATCATATTCTAATTTTTGGTGATTTTAATATTCATATGGAGAAGTCCACAGACCCATTCCAAAAGTCTTTCGGAGCCATCATCGACTCAGTGGGTTTTGTCCAACATGTCTCAGGACCTACTCACTGCCACAGTCATACTCTGGACCTAGTTTTGTCCCATGGAATAAATGTTGTAGATCTTAATGTTTTTCCACATAATCCTGGACTATCGGACCACCATTTTATTACGTTTGCAATCGCAACAAATAATCTGCTCAGACCCCAACCAAGGAGCATCAAAAGTCGTGCTATAAATTCTCAGACAACACAAAAATTCCTTGATGCCCTTCCAGACTCCTTCTGCCTACCCAAGGACGTCAGAGGACAAAAATCAGTTAACCACTTAATTGAGGAACTCAATTTAACCTTGCGCAATACCCTAGATGCAGTTGCACCCCTAAAAACGAAAAACATTTGTCATAAGAAACTAGCTCCCTGGTATACAGAAAATACCCGAGCTTTGAAGCAAGCTTCCAGAAAATTGGAACGGAAATGGCGCCACACCAAACTGGAAGTCTTCCGACTAGCTTGGAAAGACAGTACCGTGCAGTACCGAAGAGCCCTCACTGCTGCTCGATCATCCTACTTTTCCAACTTAATCGAGGAAAATAAGAACAATCCAAAATTTCTTTTTGATACTGTTGCAAAGCTAACTAAAAAGCAGCATTCCCCAAGAGAGGATGGCTTTCACTTCAGCAGTAATAAATTCATGAACTTCTTTGAGGAAAAGATCATGACCATTAGAAAGCAAATTACGGACTCCTCTTTGAATCTGCGTATCCCTCCAGGGTTTAGCTGTCCTGGATTTGCACAGCTCTGCCAGGGCCTAGGATCGGGAGAGACACTTAAGTGTTTTAGTACTATATCTCTTGACACAATGATGAAAATAATCATGGCCTCTAAACCTTCAAGCTGCATACTGGATCCTATTCCTACTAAACTACTGAAAGAGCTGCTTCCTGTGCTTGGCCCTCCTATGTTGAACATAATAAACGGCTCTCTATCCACCGGATGTGTACCAAACTCACTAAAAGTGGCAGTAATAAAGCCTCTCTTGAAAAAGCCAAACCTTGACCCGGAAAATATAAAAAACTATCGGCCTATATCGAATCTTCCATTCCTCTCAAAAATTTTAGAAAAAGCTGTTGCGCAGCAACTCACTGCCTTCCTGAAGACAAACAATGTATACGAAATGCTCCAGTCTGGTTTTAGACCCCATCATAGCACTGAGACTGCACTTGTGAAGGTGGTAAATTACCTTTTAATGGCGTCAGACCGAGGCTCTGCATCTGTCCTCGTGCTACTAGACCTTAGTGCTGCCTTTGACACCATCGATCACCACATTCTTTTGGAGAGACTGGAAACCCAAATTGGTCTACACGGACAAGTTCTGGCCTGGTTTAGATCTTACCTGTCGGAAAGATATCAGTTTGTCTCTGTGAATGGTTTGTCCTCTGACAAATCAACTGTACATTTCGGTGTTCCTCAAGGTTCCGTTTTAGGACCACTATTGTTTTCACTATATATTTTACCTCTTGGGGATGTTATTCGAAAACATAATGTTAACTTTCACTGCTATGCGGATGACACACAGCTGTACATTTCAATGAAACATGGTGAAGCCCCAAAATTGCCCTCGCTAGAAGCCTGTGTTTCAGACATAAGGAAGTGGATGGCTGAAAACTTTCTACTTTTAAACTCGGACAAAACAGAGATGCTTGTTCTAGGTCCCAAGAAACAAAGAGATCTTCTGTTAAATCTGACAATTCATCTTGATGGTTGTAAAGTCGTCTCAAATAAAACTGTGAAGGACCTCGGCGTTACTCTTGACCCTGATCTCTCTTTTGACGAACATATCAAGACTGTTTCAAGGACAGCTTTTTTCCATCTACGTAACATTGCAAAAATCAGAAATTTTCTGTCCAAAAATGATGCAGAAAAATTAATCCATGCATTTGTTACTTCTAGGTTAGACTACTGCAATGCTCTACTTTCCGGCTACCCGGATAAAGCACTAAATAAACTTCAGTTAGTGCTAAATACGGCTGCTAGAATCCTGACTAGAACCAAGAAATTTGATCATATTACTCCAGTGCTAGCTTCCCTACACTGGCTTCCTGTTAAGGCAAGGGCTGATTTCAAGGTTTTACTGTTAACCTATAAAGCATTACATGGGCTTGCTCCTACCTATCTTTCCGAGTTGGTCCTGCCGTACATACCTATACGTACGCTACGGTCACAAGACGCAGGCCTCCTAATTGTCCCTAGAATTTCTAAGCAAACAGCTGGAGGCAGGGCTTTCTCCTATAGATCTCCATTTTTATGGAACAGTCTGCCTACCCATGTGAGAGACGCAGACTCGGTCTCAACCTTTAAGTCTTTACTGAAGTCTTATCTCTTCAGTAGGTCATATGATTGAGTGTAGTCTGGCCCAGGAGTGTGAAGGTGAACGGAAAGGCTCTGGAGCAACGAACCGCCCTTGCTGTCTCTGCCTGGCCGGTTCCCCTCTCTCCACTGGGATTCTCTGCCTCTAACCCTATTACAGGGGCTGAGTCACTGGCTTACTGGTGCTCTTTCATGCCGTCCCTAGGTGGGGTGCGTCACTTGAGTGGGTTGAGTTACTGACGTGATCTTCCTGTCTGGGTTGGCGCCCCCCCTTGGTTTGTGCTGTGGTGGAGATCTTTGTGGGCTATACTCGGCCTTGTCTCAGGATTGTAAGTTGGTGGTTGAAGATATCCCTCTAGTGGTGCGGGGGCTGTGCTTTGGCAAAGTGGGTGGGGTTATATCCTTCCTGTTTGGCCCTGTCCGGGGGTATCTTCGGATGGAGCCACAGTGTCTCCTGACCGCTCCTGTCTCAGCCTCCAGTATTTATGCTGCAGTAGTTTATGTGTCGGGGGGCTAGGGTCAGTTGGTTATACCTGGAGTACTTCTCCTGTCTTATCCAGTGTCCTGTGTGAATTTAAGTATGCTCTCTCTAATTCTCTCGTTCTCTCTTTCTTTCTCTCTCTCTGAGAACCTGAGCCCTAGGACCATACGTCAGGACTACCGGGCATGATGACTCCTTGCTGTCCCCAGTCCACCTGGCCTTGCTACTATTCCAGTTTCAACTGTTCTGCCTGCAGTTATGGAACCGCCACCTGTCCCAGACCTGTTGTTTTTCAACTCTTAATGATCGGCTATGAAAAGCCAACTGAAAATTATTCATGATTATTATTTGACCATGCTTGTCACTTATGAACATTTTTGAACATCTTGGCATAGTTCTGTTATAATCTCCACCCGGCACAGCCAGAAGAGGACTGGCCACCCCTCATAGCCTGGTTCCTCTCTAGGTTTCTTCCTAGGTTTTGGCCTTTCTAGGGAGTTTTTCCTAGCCACCGTGCTTCTACACCTGCATTGCTTGCTGTTTGGGGTTTTAGGCTGGGTTTCTGTACAGCACTTCGAGATATTAGCTGATGTACGAAGGGCTATATAAAATAAACTTGATTGATTGATTGATTGATAATACTGATGCGGTTCTAATGTTCTAATACTGATGCTGTTCTAATGTTCTAATACTGATGCTGTTCTAATGTTCTAATACTGATGCTGTTCTAATGTTCTAATACTGATACTGTTCTACTACTGATGCTGTTCTAATGTTCTAATACTGATGCTGTTCTAATGTTCTACTACTGATGCTGTTCTAATGTTCTAATACTGATGCTGTTCTAATGTTCTAATACTGATGCTGTTCTAATGTTCTAATGCTGATACTGTTCTAATGTTCTAATACTGATGCTGTTCTAATGTTCTACTACTGATGCGGTTCTAATGTTCTAATACTGATGCTGTTCTAATACTGATGCTGTTCTAATACTGATGCGGTTCTAATGTTCTAATACTGATGCTGTTCTAATGTTCTACTACTGATGCTGTTCTAATACTGATGCTGTTCTACTACTGATGCTGTTCTAATACTGATGCTGTTCTAAAACTGATGCTGTTCTAATACTGATGCTTTTCTAATACTGACACTGTTCTAATGTTCTAATACTGATACTGTTCTAATGTTCTAATACTGATGCTGTTCTAATGTTCTAATACTGATGCTGTTCTAATGTTCTACTACTGATGCTGTTCTAATACTGATGCTGTTCTAATACTGATGCTGTTCTACTACTGATGCTGTTCTAATAATGATGCTGTTCTAATACTGATACTGTTCTAATGTTCTAATACTGATACTGTTCTAATGTTATAATACTGATGCTGTTCTAATGTTCTAATACTGATGCTGTTCTAATGTTCTACTACTGATGCTGTTCTAATACTGATACTGTTCTAATGTTCTAATACTGATGCTGTTCTAATGTTCTACTACTGATGCTGTTCTAATGTTCTAATACTGATGCTGTTCTGATGTTCTAATACTGATGCTGTTCTAATGTTCTACTACTGTTACTGTTCTAATGTTCTAATACTGATGCTGTTCTAATGTTCTAATACTGATGCTGTTCTAATACTGATACTGTTCTAATGTTCTAATACTGATGCTGTTCTAATGTTCTAATACTGATACTGTTCTAATGTTCTAATACTGATGCTGTTCTAATGTTCTAATACTGATGCTGTTCTAATACTGATACTGTTCTAATGTTCTAATACTGATGCTGTTCTAATGTTCTAATACTGATACTGTTCTAATACTGATGCTGTTGTAATGGTCTAATACTGATAATGTTCTACTGTTCTATTACTGATGCTGTTCTACTGTTCTAATACTGATGCTGTTCTACTGTTCTAATACTGATGCTGTTCTACTGTTCTAATACTGATGCTGTTCTACTGTTCTAATACTGATGCTGTTCTAATGTTCTAATACTGATGCTGTTCTAATGTTCTAATACTGATGCTGTTCTAAAACTGATGCTGTTCTAATGTTCTAATACTGATAATGTTCAAATGTTCTAATACTGATGCTGTTCTAATGTTCTAATACTGATGCTGTGCTAATGTTCTACTACTGATGCTGTTCTAATGTCCTAATACTGATGCTGTTCTAATGTCCTAATACTGATGCTGTTCTAATGTTCTAATACTGATACTGTTCTAATGTTCTAATGTTCTAATGTCACTTCCTCTTGAATTTGCAGACGTGTTGCTGTGCGTTTTGTTGCTGTGCGTTTTGTTGCCAACTTTACTTTGCTAGCTGACAACTTTACGTTTTCTTTTTTTTTTCTTTTTAATTAGCGTTTATATTTTTAGTTTTTCCATCGCAACTTTTTTCCCTCATTCAACTTTTTCACTCCGGACGCTTTATCTGGACATGGTTCGTCAGCACCTTCAACAGCCGAAGCTAAGTAGTAACATTAACATGATGTCTTCTAATTGCAGTCGCTGTACTCATAATATACAGGAGAACGATCGCCTTATGGCGAGGATAGCTGTGCTGCAAGCCCAGCTTCAGACGCAATCGTTAGGCAAGGGTAATTTCAGTGTAGGAAAGGAAGAAACAGCGTCTGTGCCACCAGTAAGTACAGATACTAACGTTAGTATAAATCCCCCCGCACAGTCCCCGCAGCCGGACAACTTTCTCATGGCTTCTGGAGGGAAATGCTGTTGGAATGCTCAACTGGTGTCGCTCATTCAGCCGACAGAAACTTTCAACCGGTTCTCCCCATTATGTACCGAGTCGGAGTCTGAGGCTGAGTCTTCTCTTGTCTCTACTCCTCCCGCTACGGGGTCTGAGACGCCGAAGGCTCCAACCATTAGCTCTGACAAATTGAAAACCCTAGTCATTGGCGACTCCATTACCCGCAGTATTAGACTTAAAACGAATCACCCAGCGATCATACACTGTTTACCAGGGGGCAGGGCTACCGACATTAAGGCTAATCTAAAGATGGTGCTGGCTAAAGCTAAATCTGGCGAGTGTAGAGAGTATAGAGATATTGTTATCCACGTCGGCACCAACGATGTTAGGATGAAACAGTCAGAGGTCACCAAGTGCAACATAGCTTCAGCGTGTAAATCAGCTAGAAAGATGTGTCGGCATCGAGTAATTGTCTCTGGCCCCCTCCCAGTTAGGGGGAGTGACGAGCTCTACAGCAGAGTCTCAGCACTCAATCGCTGGTTGAAAACTGTTTTCTGCCCCTCCCAAAAGATAGAATTTGTAGATAATTGGCCCTCTTTCTGGGACTCACCCACAAACAGGACCAAGCCTGACCTGCTGAGGAGTGACGGACTCCATCCTAGCTGGAGGGGTGCTCTCATCTTATCTACTAACATAGATAGGGCTCTAACTCCTCTAGCTCCACAATGAAATAGGGTGCAGGCCAGGCAGCAGGCTGTTAGCCAACCTGCCAGCTTAGTGGAGTCTGCCAATAGCACAGTCAGTGTAGTCAGCTCAGCCATACCCATTGAGACTGTGTCTGTGCCTCGACCTAGGTTGGGCAAAACTAAACATGGCGGTGTTCGCCTTAGCAATCTTATTAGGATAAAGACCTCCTCCATTCCTGCCATTATTGAAAGAGATCGTGATACCTCACATCTCAAAATAGGGTTACTTAATGTTAGATCCCTCACTTCAAAGGCAGTCATAGTCAATGAACTAATCACTGATCATAATCTTGATGTGATTGGCCTGACTGAAACATGGCTTAAGCCTGATGAATTTACTGTGTTAAATGAGGCCTCACCTCCTGGTTACACTAGTGACCATATCCCCCGTGCATCCCGCAAAGGCGGAGGTGTTGCTAACATTTACGATAGCAAATTTCAATTTACAAAAAAAAAAATGACGTTTTCGTCTTTTGAGCTTCTAGTCATGAAATCTATGCAGCCTACTCAATCACTTTTTATAGCTACTGTTTACAGGCCTCCTGGGCCATATACAGCGTTACTCTCTGAGTTCCCTGAATTCCTATCAGACCTTGTAGTCATAGCAGATCATATTCTAATTTTTGGTGATTTTAATATTCATATGGAGAAGTCCACAGACCCATTCCAAAAGTCTTTCGGAGCCATCATCGACTCAGTGGGTTTTGTCCAACATGTCTCAGGACCTACTCACTGCCACAGTCATACTCTGGACCTAGTTTTGTCCCATGGAATAAATGTTGTAGATCTTAATGTTTTTCCACATAATCCTGGACTATCGGACCACCATTTTATTACGTTTGCAATCGCAACAAATAATCTGCTCAGACCCCAAACAAGGAGCATCAAAAGTCGTGCTATAAATTCTCAGACAACACAAAAATTCCTTGATGCCCTTCCAGACTCCTTCTGCCTACCCAAGGACGTCAGAGGACAAAAATCAGTTAACCACTTAATTGAGGAACTCAATTTAACCTTGCGCAATACCCTAGATGCAGTTGCACCCCTAAAAACGAAAAACATTTGTCATAAGAAACTAGCTCCCTGGTATACAGAAAATACCCGAGCTTTGAAGCAAGCTTCCAGAAAATTGGAACGGAAATGGCGCCACACCAAACTGGAAGTCTTCCGACTAGCTTGGAAAGACAGTACCGTGCAGTACCGAAGAGCCCTCACTGCTGCTCGATCATCCTACTTTTCCAACTTAATCGAGGAAAATAAGAACAATCCAAAATTTCTTTTTGATACTGTTGCAAAGCTAACTAAAAAGCAGCATTCCCCAAGAGAGGATGGCTTTCACTTCAGCAGTAATAAATTCATGAACTTCTTTGAGGAAAAGATCATGACCATTAGAAAGCAAATTACGGACTCCTCTTTGAATCTGCGTATCCCTCCAGGGCTTAGCTGTCCTGGATTTGCACAGCTCTGCCAGGGCCTAGGATCGGGAGAGACACTTAAGTGTTTTAGTACTATATCTCTTGACACAATGATGAAAATAATCATGGCCTCTAAACCTTCAAGCTGCATACTGGATCCTATTCCTACTAAACTACTGAAAGAGCTGCTTCCTGTGCTTGGCCCTCCTATGTTGAACATAATAAACAGCTCTCTATCCACCGGATGTGTACCAAACTCACTAAAAGTGGCAGTAATAAAGCCTCTCTTGAAAAAGCCAAACCTTGACCCGGAAAATATAAAAAACTATCGGCCTATATCGAATCTTCCATTCCTCTCAAAAATTTTAGAAAAAGCTGTTGCGCAGCAACTCACTGCCTTCCTGAAGACAAACAATGTATACGAAATGCTTCAGTCTGGTTTTAGACCCCATCATAGCACTGAGACTGCACTTGTGAAGGTGGTAAATTACCTTTTAATGGCGTCAGACCGAGGCTCTGCATCTGTCCTCGTGCTACTAGACCTTAGTGCTGCCTTTGACACCATCGATCACCACATTCTTTTGGAGAGACTGGAAACCCAAATTGGTCTACACGGACAAGTTCTGGCCTGGTTTAGATCTTACCTGTCGGAAAGATATCAGTTTGTCTCTGTGAATGGTTTGTCCTCTGACAAATCAACTGTACATTTCGGTGTTCCTCAAGGTTCCGTTTTAGGACCACTATTGTTTTCACTATATATTTTACCTCTTGGGGATGTTATTCGAAAACATAATGTTAACTTTCACTGCTATGCGGATGACACACAGCTGTACATTTCAATGAAACATGGTGAAGCCCCAAAATTGCCCTCGCTAGAAGCCTGTGTTTCAGACATAAGGAAGTGGATGGCTGAAAACTTTCTACTTTTAAACTCGGACAAAACAGAGATGCTTGTTCTAGGTCCCAAGAAACAAAGAGATCTTCTGTTAAATCTGACAATTCATCTTGATGGTTGTAAAGTCGTCTCAAATAAAACTGTGAAGGACCTCGGCGTTACTCTTGACCCTGATCTCTCTTTTGACGAACATATCAAGACTGTTTCAAGGACAGCTTTTTTCCATCTACGTAACATTGCAAAAATCAGAAATTTTCTGTCCAAAAATGATGCAGAAAAATTAATCCATGCATTTGTTACTTCTAGGTTAGACTACTGCAATGCTCTACTTTCCGGCTACCCGGATAAAGCACTAAATAAACTTCAGTTAGTGCTAAATACGGCTGCTAGAATCCTGACTAGAACCAAGAAATTTGATCATATTACTCCAGTGCTAGCTTCCCTACACTGGCTTCCTGTTAAGGCAAGGGCTGATTTCAAGGTTTTACTGTTAACCTATAAAGCATTACATGGGCTTGCTCCTACCTATCTTTCCGAGTTGGTCCTGCCGTACATACCTATACGTACGCTACGGTCACAAGACGCAGGCCTCCTAATTGTCCCTAGAATTTCTAAGCAAACAGCTGGAGGCAGGGCTTTCTCCTATAGATCTCCATTTTTATGGAACAGTCTGCCTACCCATGTGAGAGACGCAGACTCGGTCTCAACCTTTAAGTCTTTACTGAAGACTTATCTCTTCAGTAGGTCATATGATTGAGTGTAGTCTGGCCCAGGAGTGTGAAGGTGAACGGAAAGGCTCTGGAGCAACGAACCGCCCTTGCTGTCTCTGCCTGGCCGGTTCCCCTCTCTCCACTGGGATTCTCTGCCTCTAACCCTATTACAGGGGCTGAGTCACTGGCTTACTGGTGCTCTTTCATGCCGTCCCTAGGTGGGGTGCGTCACTTGAGT
Organism: Salvelinus namaycush; assembly: GCF_016432855.1. Classification (NCBI taxonomy): domain Eukaryota; kingdom Metazoa; phylum Chordata; class Actinopteri; order Salmoniformes; family Salmonidae; genus Salvelinus; species Salvelinus namaycush. Next base: position 73,257 of record NW_024061446.1, read on the forward strand.
GGGTTGAGTTACTGACGTGATCTTCCTGTCTGGGTTGGCGCCCCCCCTTGGTTTGTGCTGTGGTGGAGATCTTTGTGGGCTATACTCGGCCTTGTCTCAGGATTGTAAGTTGGTGGTTGAAGATATCCCTCTAGTGGTGCGGGGGCTGTGCTTTGGCAAAGTGGGTGGGGTTATATCCTTCCTGTTTGGCCCTGTCCGGGGGTATCTTCGGATGGAGCCACAGTGTCTCCTGACCGCTCCTGTCTCAGCCTCCAGTATTTATGCTGCAGTAGTTTATGTGTCGGGGGGCTAGGGTCAGTTGGTTATACCTGGAGTACTTCTCCTGTCTTATCCAGTGTCCTGTGTGAATTTAAGTATGCTCTCTCTAATTCTCTCGTTCTCTCTTTCTTTCTCTCTCTCTGAGAACCTGAGCCCTAGGACCATACGTCAGGACTACCGGGCATGATGACTCCTTGCTGTCCCCAGTCCACCTGGCCTTGCTACTATTCCAGTTTCAACTGTTCTGCCTGCAGTTATGGAACCGCCACCTGTCCCAGACCTGTTGTTTTTCAACTCTTAATGATCGGCTATGAAAAGCCAACTGAAAATGATTCATGATTATTATTTGACCATGCTTGTCACTTATGAACATTTTTGAACATCTTGGCATAGTTCTGTTATAATCTCCACCCGGCACAGCCAGAAGAGGACTGGCCACCCCTCATAGCCTGGTTCCTCTCTAGGTTTCTTCCTAGGTTTTGGCCTTTCTAGGGAGTTTTTCCTAGCCACCGTGCTTCTACACCTGCATTGCTTGCTGTTTGGGGTTTTAGGCTGGGTTTCTGTACAGCACTTCGAGATATTAGCTGATGTACGAAGGGCTATATAAAATAAACTTGATTGATTGATTGATTGATAATACTGATGCGGTTCTAATGTTCTAATACTGATGCTGTTCTAATGTTCTAATACTGATGCTGTTCTAATGTTCTAATACTGATGCTGTTCTAATGTTCTAATACTGATACTGTTCTACTACTGATGCTGTTCTAATGTTCTAATACTGATGCTGTTCTAATGTTCTACTACTGATGCTGTTCTAATGTTCTAATACTGATGCTGTTCTAATGTTCTAATACTGATGCTGTTCTAATGTTCTAATGCTGATACTGTTCTAATGTTCTAATACTGATGCTGTTCTAATGTTCTACTACTGATGCGGTTCTAATGTTCTAATACTGATGCTGTTCTAATACTGATGCTGTTCTAATACTGATGCGGTTCTAATGTTCTAATACTGATGCTGTTCTAATGTTCTACTACTGATGCTGTTCTAATACTGATGCTGTTCTACTACTGATGCTGTTCTAATACTGATGCTGTTCTAATACTGATGCTGTTCTAATACTGATACTGTTCTAATGTTCTAATACTGATAATGTTCTAATGTTATAATACTGATGCTGTTCTAATGTTCTAATACTGATGCTGTTCTAATGTTCTACTACTGATGCTGTCCTAATACTGATGCTGTTCTAATACTGATGCTGTTCTACTACTGATGCTGTTCTAATACTGATGCTGTTCTAATACTGATACTGTTCTAATGTTCTAATACTGATACTGTTCTAATGTTATAATACTGATGCGGTTCTAATGTTCTAATACTGATGCTGTTCTAATGTTATAATACTGATGCGTTCTAATGTTCTAATACTGATGCTGTTCTAATGTTCTACTACTGATGCGGTTCTAATGTTCTAATACTGATGCTGTTCTAATGTTCTAATACTGATGCTGTTCTAATACTGATACTGTTCTAATGTTCTAATACTGATGCTGTTCTAATACTGCTGCGGTTCTAATGTTCTAATACTGATGCTGTTCTAATGTTCTAATACTGATGCTGTTCTAATACTGATGCTGTTCTAATACTGATACTGTTCTAATGTTCTAATACTGATGCTGTTCTAATGTTCTACTACTGATGCTGTTCTAATGTTCTAATACTGATGCTGTTCTAATGTTCTACTACCGATGCTGTTCTAATGTTCTACTACTGATGCTGTTCTAATGTTCTAATACTGATGCTGTTCTAATGTTCTACTACTGATGCTGTTCTAATGTTCTACCACTGATGCTGTTCTAATGTTCTTCTACTGATGCTGTTCTACTACTGAGGCTGTTCTAATGTTCTACTACCGATGCTGTTCTAATACTGATGCTGTTCTAATGTTCTACTACCGATGCTGTTCTAATACTGATGCTGTTCTAATGTTCTACTACCGATGCTGTTCTAATACTGATGCTGTTCTAATACTGATACTGTTCTAATGTTCTAATACTGATGCTGTTCTAATACTGATGCTGTTCTAATACTGATGCTGTTCTAATGTTCTAATACTGATGCTGTTCTAATACTGATGCTGTTCTAATGTTCTACTACTGATGCTGTTCTACTGTTCTAATACTGATGCTGTTCTACTGTTCTAATACTGATGCTGTTCTAATGTTCTAATACTGATGCTGTTCTAATACTGATACTGTTCTAATGTTCTAATACTGATGCTGTTCTAATGTTATAATACTGATGCTGTTCTAATGTTCTAATACTGATGCTGTTCTAATACTGATACTGTTCTAATGTTCTAATACTGATGCTGTTCTAATGTTCTAATACTGATGCTGTTATATTACTGATACTGTTCTAATGTTCTAATACTGATGCTGTTATAATGTTATAATACTGATGCTGTTCTAATGTTCTGATACTGATGCTGTTCTAATGTTCTAATACTGATGCTGTTCTAATACTGATACTGTTCTAATGTTCTAATACTGATGCTGTTCTAATGTTATAATACTGATGCTGTTCTAATGTTCTAATACTGATGCTGTTCTAATGTTCTCATACTGATGCTGTTCTAATGTTCTAATACTGATGCTGTTCTAATACTGATACTGTTCTAATGTTCTAATACTGATGCTGTTATAATACTGATACTGTTCTAATGTTCTAATACTGATGCTGTTATAATACTGATACTGTTCTAATGTTCTAATACTGATGCTGTTCTAATGTTATAATACTGATGCTGTTCTAATGTTCTGATACTGATGCTGTTCTAATGTTCTAATACTGATGCTGTTCTAATACTGATACTGTTCTAATGTTCTAATACTGATGCTGCTCTAATGTTCTAATACTGATGCTGTTCTAATGTTCTGATACTGATGCTGTTCTAATGTTCTACTACTGATGCTGTTCTACTGTTCTAATACTGATGCTGTTCTACTGTTCTAATACTGATGCTGTTCTAATGTTCTAATACTGATGCTGTTCTAATACTGATACTGTTCTAATGTTCTAATACTGATGCTGTTCTATAATGTTATAATACTGATGCTGTTCTAATGTTATAATACTGATGCTGTTCTAATACGGATACTGTTCTAATGTTCTAATACTGATGCTGTTCTAATGTTCTAATACTGATGCTGTTATAATACTGATACTGTTCTAATGTTCTAATACTGATGCTGTTCTAATACTGATGCTGTTCTAATACTGATGCGGTTCTAATGTTCTAATACTGATGCTGTTCTAATGTTCTACTACTGATGCTGTTCTAATACTGATGCTGTTCTACTACTGATGCTGTTCTAATACTGATGCTGTTCTAATACTGATGCTGTTCTAATACTGACACTGTTCTAATGTTCTAATACTGATACTGTTCTAATGTTCTAATACTGATGCTCTTCTAATGTTCTAATACTGATGCTGTTCTAATGTTCTACTACTGATGCTGTTCTAATACTGATGCTGTTCTAATACTGATGCTGTTCTACTACTGATGCTGTTCTAATAATGATGCTGTTCTAATACTGATACTGTTCTAATGTTCTAATACTGATAATCTTCTAATGTTATAATACTGATGCTGTTCTAATGTTCTAATACTGATGCTGTTCTAATGTTCTACTACTGATGCTGTCCTAATACTGATGCTGTTCTAATACTGATGCTGTTCTACTACTGATGCTGTTCTAATACTGATGCTGTTCTAATACTGATACTGTTCTAATACTGATACTGTTCTAATGTTATAATACTGATGCGGTTCTAATGTTCTAATACTGATGCTGTTCTAATGTTATAATACTGATGCGTTCTAATGTTCTAATACTGATGCTGTTCTAATGTTCTACTACTGATGCGGTTCTAATGTTCTAATACTGATGCTGTTCTAATGTTCTAATACTGATGCTGTTCTAATACTGATACTGTTCTAATGTTCTAATACTGATGCTGTTCTAATACTGCTGCGGTTCTAATGTTCTAATACTGATGCTGTTCTAATGTTCTAATACTGATGCTGTTCTAATACTGATGCTGTTCTAATACTGATACTGTTCTAATGTTCTAATACTGATGCTGTTCTAATGTTCTACTACTGATGCTGTTCTAATGTTCTAATACTGATGCTGTTCTAATGTTCTACTACCGATGCTGTTCTAATGTTCTACTACTGATGCTGTTCTAATGTTCTAATACTGATGCTGTTCTAATGTTCTACTACTGATGCTGTTCTAATGTTCTACCACTGATGCTGTTCTAATGTTCTAATACTGATGCTGTTCTAATACTGATGCTGTTCTAATGTTCTACTACTGATGCTGTTCTACTGTTCTAATACTGATGCTGTTCTACTGTTCTAATACTGATGCTGTTCTAATGTTCTAATACTGATGCTGTTCTAATACTGATACTGTTCTAATGTTCTAATACTGATGCTGTTCTAATGTTATAATACTGATGCTGTTCTAATGTTCTAATACTGATGTTGTTCTAATACTGATACTGTTCTAATGTTCTAATACTGATGCTATTCTAATGTTCTAATACTGATGCTGTTATATTACTGATACTGTTCTAATGTTCTAATACTGATGCTGTTCTAATGTTATAATACTGATGCTGTTCTAATGTTCTGATACTGATGCTGTTCTAATGTTCTAATACTGATGCTGTTCTAATACTGATACTGTTCTAATGTTCTAATACTGATGCTGCTCTAATGTTCTAATACTGATGCTGTTCTAATGTTCTGATACTGATGCTGTTCTAATGTTCTACTACTGATGCTGTTCTACTGTTCTAATACTGATGCTGTTCTACTGTTCTAATACTGATGCTGTTCTAATGTTCTAATACTGATGCTGTTCTAATACTGATACTGTTCTAATGTTCTAATACTGATGCTGTTCTAATGTTATAATACTGATGCTGTTCTAATGTTATAATACTGATGCTGTTCTAATACGGATACTGTTCTAATGTTCTAATACTGATGCTGTTCTAATGTTCTAATACTGATGCTGTTATAATACTGATACTGTTCTAATGTTCTAATACTGATGCTGTTCTAATACTGATGCTGTTCTAATACTGATGCGGTTCTAATGTTCTAATACTGATGCTGTTCTAATGTTCTACTACTGATGCTGTTCTAATACTGATGCTGTTCTACTACTGATGCTGTTCTAATACTGATGCTGTTCTAATACTGATGCTGTTCTAATACTGACACTGTTCTAATGTTCTAATACTGATACTGTTCTAATGTTCTAATACTGATGCTCTTCTAATGTTCTAATACTGATGCTGTTCTAATGTTCTACTACTGATGCTGTTCTAATACTGATGCTGTTCTAATACTGATGCTGTTCTACTACTGATGCTGTTCTAATAATGATGCTGTTCTAATACTGATACTGTTCTAATGTTCTAATACTGATAATGTTCTAATGTTCTACTACCGATGCTGTTCTAATGTTCTACTACTGATGCTGTTCTAATGTTCTAATACTGATGCTGTTCTAATGTTCTACTACTGATGCTGTTCTAATGTTCTACCACTGATGCTGTTCTAATGTTCTAATACTGATGCTGTTCTAATACTGATGCTGTTCTAATGTTCTACTACTGATGCTGTTCTACTGTTCTAATACTGATGCTGTTCTACTGTTCTAATACTGATGCTGTTCTAATGTTCTAATACTGATGCTGTTCTAATACTGATACTGTTCTAATGTTCTAATACTGATGCTGTTCTAATGTTATAATACTGATGCTGTTCTAATGTTCTAATACTGATGCTGTTCTAATACTGATACTGTTCTAATGTTCTAATACTGATGCTATTCTAATGTTCTAATACTGATGCTGTTATATTACTGATACTGTTCTAATGTTCTAATACTGATGCTGTTCTAATGTTATAATACTGATGCTGTTCTAATGTTCTGATACTGATGCTGTTCTAATGTTCTAATACTGATGCTGTTCTAATACTGATACTGTTCTAATGTTCTAATACTGATGCTGCTCTAATGTTCTAATACTGATGCTGTTCTAATGTTCTGATACTGATGCTGTTCTAATGTTCTACTACTGATGCTGTTCTACTGTTCTAATACTGATGCTGTTCTACTGTTCTAATACTGATGCTGTTCTAATGTTCTAATACTGATGCTGTTCTAATACTGATACTGTTCTAATGTTCTAATACTGATGCTGTTCTAATGTTATAATACTGATGCTGTTCTAATGTTATAATACTGATGCTGTTCTAATACGGATACTGTTCTAATGTTCTAATACTGATGCTGTTCTAATGTTCTAATACTGATGCTGTTATAATACTGATACTGTTCTAATGTTCTAATACTGATGCTGTTCTAATACTGATGCTGTTCTAATACTGATGCGGTTCTAATGTTCTAATACTGATGCTGTTCTAATGTTCTACTACTGATGCTGTTCTAATACTGATGCTGTTCTACTACTGATGCTGTTCTAATACTGATGCTGTTCTAATACTGATGCTGTTCTAATACTGACACTGTTCTAATGTTCTAATACTGATACTGTTCTAATGTTCTAATACTGATGCTCTTCTAATGTTCTAATACTGATGCTGTTCTAATGTTCTACTACTGATGCTGTTCTAATACTGATGCTGTTCTAATACTGATGCTGTTCTACTACTGATGCTGTTCTAATAATGATGCTGTTCTAATACTGATACTGTTCTAATGTTCTAATACTGATAATGTTCTAATGTTATAATACTGATGCTGTTCTAATGTTCTAATACTGATGCTGTTCTAATGTTCTACTACTGATGCTGTCCTAATACTGATGCTGTTCTAATACTGATGCTGTTCTACTACTGATGCTGTTCTAATACTGATGCTGTTCTAATACTGATACTGTTCTAATGTTCTAATACTGATACTGTTCTAATGTTATAATACTGATGCGGTTCTAATGTTCTAATACTGATGCTGTTCTAATGTTATAATACTGATGCGTTCTAATGTTCTAATACTGATGCTGTTCTAATGTTCTACTACTGATGCGGTTCTAATGTTCTAATACTGATGCTGTTCTAATGTTCTAATACTGATGCTGTTCTAATACTGATACTGTTCTAATGTTCTAATACTGATGCTGTTCTAATACTGCTGCGGTTCTAATGTTCTAATACTGATGCTGTTCTAATGTTCTAATACTGATGCTGTTCTAATACTGATGCTGTTCTAATACTGATACTGTTCTAATGTTCTAATACTGATGCTGTTCTAATGTTCTACTACTGATGCTGTTCTAATGTTCTAATACTGATGCTGTTCTAATGTTCTACTACCGATGCTGTTCTAATGTTCTACTACTGATGCTGTTCTAATGTTCTAATACTGATGCTGTTCTAATGTTCTACTACTGATGCTGTTCTAATGTTCTACCACTGATGCTGTTCTAATGTTCTTCTACTGATGCTGTTCTACTACTGAGGCTGTTCTAATGTTCTACTACCGATGCTGTTCTAATACTGATGCTGTTCTAATGTTCTACTACCGATGCTGTTCTAATACTGATGCTGTTCTAATGTTCTACTACCGATGCTGTTCTAATACTGATGCTGTTCTAATACTGATACTGTTCTAATGTTCTAATACTGATGCTGTTCTAATACTGATGCTGTTCTAATACTGATGCTGTTCTAATGTTCTAATACTGATGCTGTTCTAATACTGATGCTGTTCTAATGTTCTACTACTGATGCTGTTCTACTGTTCTAATACTGATGCTGTTCTACTGTTCTAATACTGATGCTGTTCTAATGTTCTAATACTGATGCTGTTCTAATACTGATACTGTTCTAATGTTCTAATACTGATGCTGTTCTAATGTTATAATACTGATGCTGTTCTAATGTTCTAATACTGATGCTGTTCTAATACTGATACTGTTCTAATGTTCTAATACTGATGCTGTTCTAATGTTCTAATACTGATGCTGTTATATTACTGATACTGTTCTAATGTTCTAATACTGATGCTGTTATAATGTTATAATACTGATGCTGTTCTAATGTTCTGATACTGATGCTGTTCTAATGTTCTAATACTGATGCTGTTCTAATACTGATACTGTTCTAATGTTCTAATACTGATGCTGTTCTAATGTTATAATACTGATGCTGTTCTAATGTTCTAATACTGATGCTGTTCTAATGTTCTCATACTGATGCTGTTCTAATGTTCTAATACTGATGCTGTTCTAATACTGATACTGTTCTAATGTTCTAATACTGATGCTGTTATAATACTGATACTGTTCTAATGTTCTAATACTGATGCTGTTATAATACTGATACTGTTCTAATGTTCTAATACGGATGCTGTTCTAATGTTATAATACTGATGCTGTTCTAATGTTCTGATACTGATGCTGTTCTAATGTTCTAATACTGATGCTGTTCTAATACTGATACTGTTCTAATGTTCTAATACTGATGCTGCTCTAATGTTCTAATACTGATGCTGTTCTAATGTTCTGATACTGATGCTGTTCTAATGTTCTACTACTGATGCTGTTCTACTGTTCTAATACTGATGCTGTTCTACTGTTCTAATACTGATGCTGTTCTAATGTTCTAATACTGATGCTGTTCTAATACTGATACTGTTCTAATGTTCTAATACTGATGCTGTTCTAATGTTCTAATACTGATGCTGTTCTAATGTTATAATACTGATGCTGTTCTAATACGGATACTGTTCTAATGTTCTAATACTGATGCTGTTCTAATGTTCTAATACTGATGCTGTTTTAATACTGATACTGTTCTAATGTTCTAATACTGATGCTGTTCTAATGTTCTAATACTGATGCTGTTCTAATGTTCTGATACTGATGCTGTTCTAATGTTCTAATGCTGATGCTGTTCTAATACTGATACTGTTCTAATGTTCTAATACTGATGCTGTTCTAATGTTCTACTACTGATGCTGTTCTAATGTTCTAATACTGATGATGTTTTAATGTTTCTACTACTGATGTAACGGTCGTCATAGTCGTTCTCCTCCTCAGACGAGGAGGAGCATGGATCGGACCAACACGCAGAGTGGGTAGTGATCATGATCATTTATTAAAACGAAACTGAACACTAACACGAAACAAAATAACAAAAATGAGTACAACCGACAACAGTCCCGTGTGGCACGAATAGAAACACGGAAACAAACACCGACAAAACACACGTGACACCCCGGCTGCCTTAGTATGATTCTCAATCAGGGACAACGATTGACAGCTGCCTCTGATTGAGAATCATACCAGGCCGAACACAAACATCCCAACATAGAAAATCACACATAGACAAACCCACCCAACTCACGCCCTGACCAACTAAATAAATACAAGACAAAAGAAAACAGGTCAGGAACGTGACAACTGATGCGGTTCTAATGTTCTACTACTGATGCTGTTCTAATGTTTCTACTACCGATGCTGTTCTAATGTTCTAATACTGATACTGTTCTACTACTGATGCTGTTCTAATGTTCTAATACTGATGCTGTTCCAATGTTCTAATACTGATGCTTTTCTAATGTTCTAATACTGATGCTGTTCTAATGTTTCTACTACCGATGCTGTTCTAATGTTCTAATACTGATACTGTTCTACTACTGATGCTGTTCTAATGTTCTAATACTGATGCTGTTCCAATGTTCTAATACTGATGCTGTTCTACTACTGATGCTGTTCCAATGTTCTAATACTGATGCTGTTCTAATATTATAATACTGATGCTGTTCTAATGTTCTACTACTGATGCAGTTGCGTACCCCCTCTAGTTACCACTCCACTATGTCTCCCTGTCATGGCTTTTGCACCATCAGTACAGACACCAACACATCTTGACCACCAAAGTCCATTTGACGTCACAAAGCTGTCCAGTATTTTAAAAATATCCTCTCCTGTTGTCCTGGTTTCCAGTGGTTTGCAGAAGAGGATGTCTTCCTTAATTGACCCCCCATGAACGTAACGGACATATACCAGGAGCTGTGCCAGGCCCGCCACGTCTGTTGACTCATCCAGCTGTTACGTATATAATTCACTGGCTTGTATGAGATCACTGATGCGTCATGAAACAGTGTTGTTTGATGAAGGCATTGTCTGTATAGTTTTTGTTGGCCTTTTCCGCCAGCATTGTCCCAACCTTATCCGCGGCAGCAGGAAGATCTAAGTCCTCCACAATAGTATGGGGCTTGTCTGTCCTAGCCACTCGGTAGCTCACCTTATAAGACACTTCTAGCCCCTTCTTATTAATGGTATCTGTTGCTTTTATACATGTCTTACTACTCAAAAGTCATCTTAATTCTCTCTCTAAAAACCCCCGTGGCTTATTTTTCAAATTGTCATGTTTCATTTCTAAATGTTTAAGCAAGAGTGGAGGTTTCCCGCGAGAGAGTAACGGTTAATGTGATTGGATGTTAATTATTTGACTAGAGCTACCTGTATTTGACATTGTGTTGTTATTTCGCTGAACACTAGATGGTTTAATTTTATTTTTGGCAGTGAAACGAGGCTACTCAGGTGAGAGAAAAAAACCTCACTCAAATGTATCGCTCCGTGTTGGAAAATATAAATGAACTGTTTGAAAATCTGAAGAACATTTTTTATTTTTTTATTTTATGTGAATCACATTTTTATTTGGCGGAAACCCCAGCGGCATTGCCTCCAGTTTGGGAACACCTGGTTAAGAAATGTTGCCTAAATCATGGGAACCAATGCTGCTTGGCATCGAATTAAATAGTCAGTTTGATATAAAATAGTCCTTACAATCCAAAAAAGATGACATGTAAATAACATTTTGCTTAATATTATTGGTTAAATCACCTAATATTCATAGTGGTGCTTGATTAGTTATTAGTTTGTTTGTGAAAACGATGGAGAAGCATTGCATTATGGTTAACAATATCTGACCTTAAAGTATCAAACAGAAAACCATTTGTTCTGTATTACCTTTTTCTAGTTTCATTCCTCTCGTTCTCATTGCCTCTGGCAAGGCCCAAAAACGTCAGAGCTATATTTAGTGTTTGTAAATCATTTTTATTGAGCCATGCAGGCACTGTAGTCCACAGCTTTCAAGCCCTAACATGGGTAACCAGACTGAGCCTTGGCGGTAATGCGTTTGGTATTTTTAGCTGCAGTTCCCTGTTCGGGAACCATTCTCATCAGATCAAACAATGCCTACAGAGTAGCCCGGGCAGCGTTCTCTGGCCGATGGGAACAGATCGTTCATGCCAGGAATTTGGAGACTATTTTTTTGGGGTCGAGCACTCGGCCATCAAGACAGTTTTACATCTACCATGATCTCATCAGTGATGAAGTGGTTGAACGGTAGTTTACACATGCAATGAGTGTACAAAACATTTCCATGACTGACCAGGTGAATCCAGGTGAAAGCTATGATCCCTTATTGATGTCACTTGTTAAATCCACTTCAATCAGTGTAGATGAAGGGGAGGAGACGGGTTAAAGAAGGATTTTTAAGCCTTGAGACAATTGAGACATGGATCGTGTATATGTGTCATTCTGAGGGTGAATGGGTAAGACAAAATATTTTAAGTGCCTTTGAATCGGGTAGGGTAGTAGGTGCCAGGCACACCGGTTTGTGTCAAGAACTGCTTGCTGTTTGTTTTTTTCACACTCAACAGTTTCCCGTGTGTATCAAAAATGATCCAACACTCAATTTGACAAAACTGTGAGGAGCATTGGCGTCAACATGGGGCCAGCATACCTAAGGTAAGATTTCAACAACTTGTAGAGTCCCCGACCAATTGAAGCTGTTCTGAGGGAAAAGGGGGAGGCAACTCAATATTAGGAAGGTTTTGTACACTCAGTGTAAGTGAACTTGCTCTCAACTGACATACCTGGTGGTCACATAATGGGCGTATCAAGTTGTTGTTGCCAGAAGTGCTGTCCTTCTATTGACTCCAGTAAAACATCACTGACCCCTCCTCTCCTCACTCTTCTCTCTCCAGGAGCACTGACTGTCTCCTCTCTCCTTCTCCAGGAGCACTGACCGTCTCCTCACTCTTCTCTCTCCAGGAGCACTGACTGTCTCCTCTCTCCTTCTCCAGGAGCACTGACCGTCTCCTCTCTCCTTCTCCAGGAGCACTGACTGTCTCCTCTCTCCTTCTCCAGGAGCACTGACTGTCTCCTCTCTCCTTCTCCAGGAGCACTGACTGTCTCCTCTCTCCTTCTCCAGGAGCACTGACCGTCTCCTCTCTCCTTCTCCAGGAGCACTGACTGTCTCCTCTCTCCTTCTCCAGGAGCACTGACTGTCTCCTCTCTCCTTCTCCAGGAGCACTGACTGTCTCCTCTCTCCTTCTCCAGGAGCACTGACTGTCTCCTCTCTCCTTCTCCAGGAGCACTGACTGTCTCCTCTCTCCTTCTCCAGGAGCACTGACTGTCTCCTCTCTCCTTCTCCAGGAGCACTGACTGTCTCCTCTCTCCTTCTCCAGGAGCACTGACCGTCTCCTCTCTCCTTCTCCAGGAGCACTGACCGTCTCCTCTCTCCTTCTCCAGGAGCACTGACTGTCTCCTCTCTCCTTCTCCAGGAGCACTGACCGTCTCATCTCTCCTTCTCCAGGAGCACTGACTGTCTCCTCTCTCCTTCTCCAGGAGCACTGACCGTCTCCTCTCTCCTTCTCCAGGAGCACTGACTGTCTCCTCTCTCCTTCTCCAGGAGCACTGACCGTCTCATCTCTCTAGCTACAGGTGTCGCTACAGCGCGATAGGACAAGAACATCTCCCCTAACTCGGACGACGCGGGGCCAATTGTACGTCGCCTCATGAGTCTCCCGGGTGCGGCCGGCACGGATCTCCGAACCAGCATCTGTAGCAACGCAGGTTGCACTGCGATGCAGTGTCTTAGACCAGACCACTGCGCCAGGCAGGAGGCTCCATCCACCAAGTTTTTAATGCTTATCAATTGCCTTGCAAGTATCAAAATATGAAAATACTACACAGGTCTCTTATAGAAGTTCAGTTAAATGTTAATTGTATTTTTTAAATCACAGAAACAATGAGAAAATATGGAAAAATAAATAATTTAATGTAAATTATATAAAGCAGCCTGTGTAATCATCTGCCAGAGAGTAGCCCCAATTAATACATTTGGGCCAGATAACTCACACTGGATTTGGCCCGAGCTCAATCCCCGCATCCTAGCCATAAGTAATACTGCAGAAGGCGGCCTAGACTCGGGCCACATGACACGTCTGCCGAGTCCTAACTCTCAGCCGGATTCGGTCCAGATCCACTGTCCTAGCTGGGCTACAGCCCATGGCGTGGCGCATAGCCAGATAACATACAGTAGGTCAACTCTGTTCTTCTAAAATACATTTTCTTCAAATGTTTTCTTTAAAATAAATAAAATAAATAGTTGATTTATTTTGATGTTCCAAAGACATCAGCAGCTTATATGAATGAGATGTACATCATGTTTGTTAATTACGGGGCAATTACCATAAAACCAGCAGTCTTTGGCATGACAGTAATCTCCTGACAGAATTTCATGACCGCCACAGCCCTAGATGTGTCAAATAGATCAGATCAGGGCTCCGGCTATGTATTTAGTTTGCCAACTTGCTAGCTAAGTGGCTAGCTGTCAAGATCAAGCTTCTTGGTTTACAGCAGAGATATTCAACCCCCTCCTGGATCAAGATCCACGTTTCATGAATTGTTTCGTGTTTTAATTTTTTAAAATTTTTAATAGTGCTCCTTGTGTGCACGTTCGGTAATACCATATAACCACGGTATTGCACAGAAACTGTATGTCGGTATGAATGTCTGGATACCACCCAACGCTAGATTGGATACGGTATTAGCCTACAGCTTTTCAGGTTGAAAGACTGATACTCTTAATAAAGGGAAACGTTACACTATTTCAACATCATATTCATCATCTCCTGTACCAACATCAACATGTGTGAACATTTCTAGGAGTGTTTCCAATGACGACATCGTTGTGCATCGTGTGATTTTATTTTTTTATTTTTTTCATTTCACTTCACCAATTTGGACTATTTTGTGTATGTCCATTACATCAAATCCAAATAAAAATCTATTTAAATTACAAGGGGGTGAATACTTTTGCAAGGCACTGTAAATGAACCATAGTTGGCTAGCTAGCAAGCAAGGGATAAGAATGTTGCTAGCCAGTATGGTAATGGAACATTTACAACGAACAACTGGGTTGCCATAGATACAGAACAAAAAGACCTGAACGACTGGGTCGCGTCCATAGATACAGAACAAAAAGACTGAACGACTGGGTCGCGTCCATAGATACAGAACAAAAAGACTGAACGACTGGGTCGCGTCCATAGATACAGAACAAAAAGACTGAACGACTGGGTCACGTCCACAGATACAGAACAAAAAGACTGAAGGACTGGGTCGCGTCCATAGATACAGAACAAAAAGACTGAACGACTGGGTCACGTCCATAGATACAGAACAAAAAGACTGAACGACTGGGTCGCGTCCATAGATACAGAACAAAAAGACTGAACGACTGGGTCGCGTCCATAGATACAGAACAAAAAGACTGAATGACTGGGTCGAGTCCATAGATACAGAACTAAAAGACTGAACGACTGGGTCGCGTCCATAGATACAGAACAAAAAGACTGAACGACTGGGTCGCGTCCATAGATACAGAACAACAAGACTGAATGACTGGGTCGCGTCCATAGATACAGAACAAAAAGACTGAAGGACTGGGTCGCGTCCATAGATACAGAACAAAAAGACTGAACGACTGGGTCGCGTCCATAGATACAGAACAAAAAGACTGAAGGACTGGGTCGCGTCCATAGATACAGAACAAAAAGACTGAACGACTGGGTCACGTCCACAGATACAGAACAAAAAGACTCAACGACTGGGTCACGTCTCTGGCACAGAACTGATAGAACGAACGACCAGCCGGCTTGGGTAGCGACCCTAGATTTGTGTCGGAACTATATCTTGTGGAAGGATGAAATAGTATGAATAAATTCATTAAAATAATTGTTTTAATTAAAATATGTTGCTAACCCGTTGAATAAAAGTGATAATGATATCGAAGCCGGTGCCAATATGTCCTCCAAACCACCGGCTTCGAAGACGTTCTCTCTTAAATACATGTTTACATTCGTCGAGTTGGAGATAAGTCACAACAGATTTGTGACAACGGATTTGTGGTGTTGAACTCCGCAGCTTCACTGACCTCCTGTAAGGTTTATCTGCCCGTTAATAAGACTTCACAGCTATAGTGTCCATTTGTTCAGCTCTTGTAGGTCTGCTCTGGTTGACTCAACATGTTTGGATGTAATTTCTATAATACAGAATGGGGTCAAAGAAGGGCCTGTGCCGATACTGTGGCCTACCGTTTGGATTGTAACATGAACACAGTGTCTGAGGGAATGACTCATCCTGGATTTCGCCCCTGAGAATGAGGATTCAGCCTGAGGCTAGTCCGATCTGCAGGGTCATATTCATAAGGCACCAAACGTAAGGAAACGGACTGACTACCTGAACCTGAACAGTAGTTCCCAGACTGATCCCAGATCTGCTAACTCCATGTCCAGGGTCCCTCGCTGAGGTTAGCAGTAGGTCCCAGACTGATCCCAGATCTGCTAACTCCATGTCCAGGGTCCCTCTCTGAGGTTAGCAGTAGGTCCCAGACTGATCCCAGATCTGCTAACTCCATGTCCAGGGTCCCTCTCTGAGGCTAGCAGTAGGTCCCAGACTGATCCTAGATCTGCTAACTCCATGTCCAGGGTCCCTCTCTGAGGCTAGCAGTAGGTCCCAGACTGATCCTAGATCTGCTAACTCCATGTCCAGGGTCCCTCTCTGAGGCTAGCAGTAGGTCCCAGACTGATCCCAGATCTGCTAACTCCATGTCCAGGGTCCCTCTCTGAGGCTAGCAGTAGGTCCCAGACTGATCCCAGATCTGCTAACTCCATGTCCAGGGTCCCTCTCTGAGGCTAGCAGTAGGTCCCAGACTGATCCCAGATCTGCTAACTCCATGTCCAGGGTCCCTCTCTGAGGCTAGCAGTAGGTCCCAGACTGATCCCAGATCTGCTAACTCCATGTCCAGGGTCCCTCTCTGAGGCTAGCAGTAGGTCCCAGACTGATCCCAGATCTGCTAACTCCATGTCCAGGCTCCCTCTCTGAGGTTAGCAGTAGGTCCCAGACTGATCCCAGATCTGCTAACTCCATGTCCAGGGTCCCTCTCTGAGGCTAGCAGTAGGTCCCAGACTGATCCCAGATCTGCTAACTCCATGTCCAGGGTCCCTCTCTGAGGCTAGCAGTAGGTCCCAGACTGATCCCAGATCTGCTAACTCCATGTCCAGGCTCCCTCTCTGAGGTTAGCAGTAGTTCCCAGACTGATCCCAGATCTGCTAACTCCATGTCCAGGGTCCCTCTCTGAGGTTAGCAGTAGGTCCCAGACTGATCCTAGATCTGCTAACTCCATGTCCAGGGTCCCTCTCTGAGGCTAGCAGTAGGTCCCAGACTGATCCTAGATCTGCTAACTCCATGTCCAGGGTCCCTCTCTGAGGTTAGCAGTAGGTCCCAGACTGATCCTAGATCTGCTAACTCCATGTCCAGGGTCCCTCTCTGAGGCTAGCAGTAGGTCCCAGACTGATCCCAGATCTGCTAACTCCATGTCCAGGGTCCCTCTCTGAGGCTAGCAGTAGGTCCCAGACTGATCCCAGATCTGCTAACTCCATGTCCAGGGTCCCTCTCTGAGGCTAGCAGTAGGTCCCAGACTGATCCCAGATCTGCTAACTCCATGTCCAGGCTCCCTCTCTGAGGTTAGCAGTAGGTCCCAGACTGATCCCAGATCTGCTAACTCCATGTCCAGGGTCCCTCTCTGAGGCTAGCAGTAGGTCCCAGACTGATCCCAGATCTGCTAACTCCATGTCCAGGGTCCCTCTCTGAGGTTAGCAGTAGGTCCCAGACTGATCCCAGATCTGCTAACTCCATGTCCAGGGTCCCTCTCTGAGGCTAGCAGTAGGTCCCAGACTGATCCCAGATCTGCTAACTCCATGTCCAGGGTCCCTCTCTGAGGCTAGCAGTAGGTCCCAGACTGATCCCAGATCTGCTAACTCCATTATGGCATCAAATGGCAGCAGAGTCCCAACAGTACAGACTGTAATTGAAAACAGACTAGAGCCTGTTTCCTGGTGGAATCCGTGCAGGCTAACTCCATCACATTCCAGCTGAATTAACTCCACAGAATAATACAAATCTGCACTTGCAAGTGTTGGATGTCTTCTTTAATAAGGAGAGTGGTTAACTGTGATGTTATCAGTAACAGAGGCCTGTAATAGTCACACATGGTGTCAGTTTCCTTGGTGTCAGTTTCCTTGTCTATAGGGTTAGTGAAAACATACTGCACCATATGACATGGTGTCAGTTTCCTTGTCTATAGGGGCATGGTGTCAGTTTCCTTGGTGTCAGTTTCCTTGTCTATAGGGGCATGGTGTCAGTTTCCTTGGTGTCCGTTTCCTTGTCTATAGGGTTATGGTGTCAGTTTCCTTGGTGTCAGTTTCCTTGTCTATAGGGTTATGGTGTCCGTTTCCTTGTCTATAGGGTTATGGTGTCCGTTTCCTTGTCTATAGGGTCATGGTGTCAGTTTCCTTGGTGTCAGTTTCCTTGTCTATAGGGTCATGGTGTCAGTTTCATTGGTGTCTGTTTCCTTGTCTATAGGGTCATGGTGTCAGTTTCATTGCTGTCAGTTTCCTTGGTGTCAGTTTCCTTGTCTATAGGGACATGGCGTCCGTTTCCTTGGTGTCAGTTTCCTTGTCTATAGGGTCATGGTGTCAGTTTCATTGGTGTCTGTTTCCTTGTCTATAGGGTCATGGTGTCAGTTTCCTTGGTGTCAGTTTCCTTGTCTATAGGGTCATGGTGTCAGTTTCATTGGTGTCTGTTTCCTTGTCTATAGGGTCATGGTGTCAGTTTCCTTGGTGTCAGTTTCCTTGTCTATAGGGTCATGGTGTCAGTTTCCTTGGTGTCAGTTTCCTTGGTGTCAGTTTCCTTGTCTATAAGGTCATGGTGTCCGTTTCCTTGTCTATAGGGTCATGGTGTCAGTTTCCTTGGTGTCAGTTTCCTTGTCTATAGGGTCACTGTGTCAGTTTCCTTGGTGTCCATTTCCTTGGTGTCAGTTTCCTTGTCTATAGGGTCATGGTGTCAGTTTCCTTGGTGTCAGTTTCCTTGTCTATATTTTCAGTGAAAACACAGTAAAAAGATCTGAACTCCTCCTGGGATTTGGAAAGCAAAGGTGATCAGTGCATTTCCTTAGGTTTGGTGCCTTAACGTTACTGCTTACTTAGTCTCGCTATCGTTACTTCAATGACATGTCCTATCTGAGATGCCGTACATATCGCCTCAGTCTGTCCTGAGTGCAGAAGACCCGGGTTTAAATAGTATTCGAAATCTTTCCAAAAAAAACGGAGCTTTTGATGCCTTTCTGATTGTCTCCGATGGGCGCCACGTTTTAAGTATCCGATTGGTTCCCCATGTGCCAGGCAAGCTCAATCAATACCTTTTTAACCCAGGTCTGAAGTGCACAGGAAGTCGGAGCACACCATTCTGCAGTGCACAGGAAGTCGCAGCACACCATTCTGCAGTGCACAGGAAGTCGGAGCGTACCATTCTGCAGTGCACAGGAAGTCGGAGCACACCATTCTGCAGTGCACAGGAAGTCGGAGCACACCATTCTGCAGTGCACAGGAAGTCGGAGCGTACCATTCTGCAGTGCACAGGAAGTCGGAGCACACCATTCTGCAGTGCACAGGAAGTCGGAGCATACCATTCTGCAGTGCACAGGAAGTCGGAGCATACCATTCTGCAGTGCACAGGAAGTCGGAGCATACCATTCTGCAGTGCACAGGAAGTCGGAGCATACCATTCTGCAGTGCACAGGAAGTCGGAGCATACCATTCTGCAGTGCACAGGAAGTCGGAGCATACCATTCTGCAGTGCACAGGAAGTCGGAGCATACCATTCTGCAGTTGGACTACAACAACACAGCTGTCTGCTGGCTCCAACACTGCAGTGACTCCCAAATAGCACTCGATACACTACTTTGACCATGACCTATAAAGGCTCCGGTCAACACTCGTGTACTATATAGGCAACGGGGTGCGATTTGAGACGCTGTCCACAGCTCTACTCTAGCTCCATATTGTTAGGCCTATCGTATGCTTGTTCAGTAACACCTTTACGAACAATATACCTGCTACACCACTTCAATAAAACCACGGAGGACTTCCGTGTTTTAGTTACATTGCTTCCTCCCTTTCAATAAAGCAAGAAGAAATACGAGGGTGAGGATGATGAAATCGGTGTCCCAAATGGCAACCTATTCTCTACCAAGTTTTTTGTTTTTAACGCAGTAACTGCTCATTTGGTCGAACATGAGTTGAGGTAATTTTTCTGCTGTATTAAATACAGGCTTAATCACGTGAACAAGTATCCTGTAATCACTAAAAGAAATATCCAAAATACAGTATATTATTTTATTCTTTTGTTTTTTAAAGAAATGTATTGAAATGTATTCTTTAGGATGTCTATTTATAGTAATTTTTTTCTATGAATTAATGTTTTGTATTGTATTGTGTTTTGGAGGACATGGGGGGTCATGTTAGCCAGTAACTGCATCCAGTTACTGTGAGAACAAGGTAAATTAAAGCCCATTTTTCTCAGTTCTACGTTATGAGCAGTCACTGCCGTTGTGCTTGGTAGAGCAGTAACGTCGCCCTGGTTAAAAGTACTAGTTTAGTATATAGGATCCTGTTTGGGACGCCACCTCTGTTTCCTGTTTCCTGTTTCCTGACGCTAATATGAGTTTTGGGAGGCCTTCATCAAGTCTGGCAATAGTAGGAAAAAAGGCGGTCCTGGTGATTTTCTAAGGCCATTGGCAGAGAGGGTGTATGTGCCAATAGGGGTTTGAGACAGAGAGAGAGGCAGAGACAGGTGGTAGAGCGTTTCCTGTGCAGGTGTTCTGGTGAGAAAAGATCTAGCGCAGGGCGATGAGGAATAATGGTTTGATGTAAAGAAACAAAAAGGGCTTGTGTGATTGAGAGATTACGTGAGTTTGCGCACACACACACACACACACACACACACACACACACACACACACACACACACACACACACACACACACACACACACACACACACACACAACAATGCTAAGATTCAGTCTAAGAGGTAATGTTTATTCGCTCCACAAATCAATTATTAGATTGTATTAGTGATTTAAGTACTTAGATGGCTCACTTCCTCCAGCTAAATCAAGACAAGACACTTATTGTTGGAGCCAAAACACAGAGAGAGAGAATCTGGCCACACATTTGAATTCAAAGGTTAAAAAAAAACTAGGGTGTTTTTTAGATTCCGAACACAATTTGGAATCACATGTTAGGAACGTGACCAAAATATACTACATGGCCAAAAGTATGTGTACACCTGGTCGTCGAACATCTCGTTCCAAAATCATGGGCATTAATATGGAGATGGTCCCCCCTTTGCTGCTATAACACCCTCAACTCTTCAGGGAAGTCATTAATATGGAGTTGGTCCCCCCTTTGCTGCTATAACACCCTCAACTCTTCAGGGAAGTCATTAATATGGAGTTGGTCCCCCCTTTGCTGCTATAACAGCCTCCACTCTTCTGGGAAGTCATTAATATGTAGTTGGTCCCCCCTTTGCTGCTATAACAGCCTCCACTCTTCTGGGAAGTCATTAATATGGAGTTGGTCCCCCCTTTGCTGCTATAACAGCCTCCACTCTTCTGGGAAGTCATTAATATGGAGATGGTCCCCCCTTTGCTGCTGTAACAGCCTCCACTCTTCTGGGAAGTCATTAATATGGAGTTGGACCCCCCTTTGCTGCTGTAACAGCCTCCACTCTTCTGGGAAGTCATTAATATGGAGATGGTCCCCCCTTTGCTGCTATAACAGCCTCCACTCTTCTGGGAAGTCATTAATATGGAGATGGTCCCCCACTTTGCTGCTATAACAGCCTCCACTCTTCTGGGAAGTCATTAATATGGAGATGGTCCCCCACTTTGCTGCTATAACAGCCTCCACTCTTCTGGGAAGGCTTTCCACTAGATGTTGGAACATTGCTGCTGTAACAGCCTCCACTCTTCAGGGAAGTCATTAATATGGAGTTGGTCCCCCCTTTGCTGCTATAACAGCCTCCACTCTTCTGGGAAGTCATTAATATGTAGTTGGTCCCCCCTTTGCTGCTATAACACCCTCAACTCTTCAGGGAAGTCATTAATATGGAGTTGGTCCCCCCTTTGCTGCTATAACAGCCTCCACTCTTCTGGGAAGTCATTAATATGTAGTTGGTCCCCCCTTTGCTGCTATAACACCCTCAACTCTTCAGGGAAGTCATTAATATGGAGTTGGTCCCCCCTTTGCTGCTATAACAGCCTCCACTCTTCTGGGAAGTCATTAATATGTAGTTGGTCCCCCCTTTGCTGCTATAACACCCTCAACTCTTCAGGGAAGTCATTAATATGGAGTTGGTCCCCCCTTTGCTGCTATAACAGCCTCCACTCTTCTGGGAAGTCATTAATATGTAGTTGGTCCCCCCTTTGCTGCTATAACAGCCTCCACTCTTCTGGGAAGTCATTAATATGTAGTTGGTCCCCCCTTTGCTGCTATAACAGCCTCCACTCTTCTGGGAAGTCATTAATATGGAGTTGGTCCCCCCTTTGCTGCTATAACAGCCTCCACTCTTCTGGGAAGTCATTAATATGGAGTTGGTCCCCCCCTTTGCTGCTATAACACCCTCAACTCTTCAGGGAAGTCATTAATATGGAGTTGGTCCCCCCTTTGCTGCTATAACAGCCTCCACTCTTCTGGGAAGTCATTAATATGGAGTTGGTCCCCCCTTTGCTGCTATAACAGCCTCCACTCTTCTGGGAAGTCATTAATATGGAGTTGGTCCCCCCCTTTGCTGCTGTAACAGCCTCCACTCTTCTGGGAAGTCATTAATATGGAGTTGGTCCGCTCTTTGCTGCTATAACAGCCTCCACTCTTCTGGGAAGTCATTAATATGGAGTTGGTCCCCCTTTGCTGCTATAACAGCCTCCACTCTTCTGGGAAGTCATTAATATGGAGTTGGTCCCCCGTTGCTGCTATAACAGCCTCCACTCTTCTGGGAAGTCATTAATATGGAGTTGGTCCCCCCTTTGCTGCTATAACAGCCTCCACTCTTCTGGAAAGGCTTTCCACTAGATGTTGGAACATTGTTGCGGGGACTTGCTTCCATTCAGCCACAAGAGCATTAGTGAGGACGGGCTCTAATGTTCCAATTCTTCCCAAAGGTGTCTGATTCAAATCAATTCAAATGTTATTGGTCACATACACATGGTTAGCAGATGTTATTGGTCACATACACATGGTTAGCAGATGTTATTGGTCACATGGTTAGCAGATGTTATTGGACACATGGTTAGCAGATGTTATTGGTCACATGGTTAGCAGATGTTATTGGTCACATGGTTAGCAGATGTTATTGGTCACATACACATGGTTAGCAGATGTTATTGGTCACATGGTTAGCAGATGTTATTGGTCACATACACATGGTTAGCAGATGTTATTGGTCACATACACATGGTTAGCAGATGTTATTGGTCACATACACATGGTTAGCAGATGTTATTGGTCACATACACATGGTTAGCAGATGTTATTGGTCACATGGTTAGCAGATGTTATTGGTCACATGGTTAGCAGATGTTATTGGTCACATGGTTAGCAGATGTTATTGGTCACATGGTTAGCAGATGTTATTGGTCACATGGTTAGCAGATGTTATTGGACACATGGTTAGCAGATGTTATTGGTCACATGGTTAGCAGATGTTATTGGTCACATGGTTAGCAGATGTTATTGGTCACATGGTTAGCAGATGTTATTGGTCACATGGTTAGCAGATGTTATTGGTCACATGGTTAGCAGATGTTATTGGTCACATGGTTAGCAGATGTTATTGGTCACATGGTTAGCAGATGTTATTGGTCACATGGTTAGCAGATGTTATTGGTCACATGGTTAGCAGATGTTATTGGTCACATGGTTAGCAGATGTTATTGGCGAGTGTAGTGAAATGCTTCTAGATCTGACAGTGCAACAGTATCTAACAGATAATATCTAACAACAAAACCTAATATCTAACAATTACACAACAAAACCTAATACACACAGTCTAGTAAAGGAATGGGATGAGAATATATAACTATAAAATATATGGATGAGCAGTGACAGAGCGGCTAAGATGAAATAGATAGTAAATAATAGATAGTGAAGGATACAGTATATATTATATACATATTAGATGAGTAATGCGAGATATGTAAACATTATTAAAGTGACAAGTGTTCCATTTATTAAAATGGCCAACGATATCAAGTCTGTATGTAGGCAGCCGCCTCTGTGTTAGTGGTGGCTGTTTAACAATCTGATGGCCTTGAGATAGAAGCTGTTTTTCAGTCTCTCGATCCCAGCTTTGATGCACCTGTTCTGACATCGCCTTCTGGATGATAGCGGGGTGAACAGGCAGTGGCTCGGGTGGTTGTTGTCCTTGATGATCTTTATGGCCTTCCTGTGACATCGGGTGGTGTAGGTGTCCTGGAGGGCAAGTAGTTTGCCCTCGGTGATGCGTTGTGCAGACCTCACTACCCTCTGGAGAGCCTTACGGTTGCGGGCGGTGCAGTTGCTGTATCAGGCGGTGGTACAGCCCGACAGGATGCTCTCAATTGTGCATCTGTAAAGGTTAGTGAGTGTTTTTGGGGACAAGCCACATTTCTTCAGCCTCCTGAGGTTGAAGAGGCGCTGTTGCGCATTCTTCACCACACTGTCTGTGTGGGTGGAACATTTCAGTTTGTACACAGAGGAACTTAAAACGTTCCACCTTCTCCACTACTGTCCCGTCGATGTGGATAGGGGGGTGCTCCCTCTGCTGTTTCCTGAAGTCCACAATCATCTCCTTTGTTTTGTTGACGTTGAGTGTGAGGTTATTTTCCTGACACCACACTCCGAGGGCCCTCACCTCCTCCCTGTAGGCTGTCTCGTTGGTGTTGATAATCTGGGGCGGCAGGTAGCCTCGTGGTTAGAGTGTTGGATTTGTAACCGAAAGGTTGCAAGATTGAATCCCAAAGCTGACAAGGTAAAAATCTGTCATTCTGCCCCTGAACAAGGCTGTTCCTAGGCCGTCATTGAAAATAAGAATTTGTTCTTAAAAACTTCTTAAGGCTAGGTGTTCCGCTAGCTAATCTTAAATTCTTAGTGCTTTTATATTTAATAATCTCAACCCACCCAATTCATATTCATTATATAGATAGGGACGTTTTATTTTGTCTGGTTTAGCGTCCCAGATAAAGTGAAATATATTTTTTTAATATAATTTGAAAAACGAATCATCAGGAGTAGGCAGCACCATAAGTAAGTGAGTAAACTGAGATATGACTAAGGAGTTAATCAGGGTTATTTTTCCATAAATAGACAGGTATTTACCTCTCCGTGGTTGCAGGATCTTGTCTATTTTTACAAGTTTTCTATTGTAATTATATTGTATTTTACTGTATGTTGTTACAATTACACATGAGTTGTTAATCATGAAACATACACCCCCGCCCTTCTTCTTACCGGAGAAATGTTTATTCCTGTCGGCGCGATGCACTGAAAATCCCGTTGGTTGTATGGACTCCGACAGCATGTCCCCAGCTAGAGCCTCTCTGGGATAGGCGTCCCGCTAGCGGGACACCTGTCGGCAACTTACGGTGAAATTGGAGGGCGCGCAATTCAAACAAATAATCATAAAAACTATGGATATTAAACATCTAGGTACATACAAGTATCTTATATCAGTTAAAAGCTTAAATTCTTGTTAATCTAACTGCATTGTCCGATTTTCAATAGGCTTTACAGTGAAAGCATACCATGTGATTGATTGAGGACGGCGCCCCACATGAACATATTTTTCAACCAGCACAGGCTTCATAAGATCACAAATAGCGATTAAATAATCACTTACTTTTTGAAAATCTTCCTCTGTTTGCAATCCAAAGGGTCCCAGCTACAACATCCAAAAAAGCGACCACTAAACTTTGTTAAAACAAGTCAAACTACTTCTATGTAATCCTCAGGTACCTTAAAAATGCAATTAAACTATAATATTTCATACGGAAAGAAGTATGTTCAATGGAAAAGTAAAATTAGCAAGTGTGCGTCCTCTTCGTCACGCGCCCACAGACTGATTTCCAACCGTGACTCCCGGTGACAAAACTCAAAATTCAAGCCTGAAACCTTGAACACAGACTGTTGACATCTAGTGGAAGCCATAGGAATTGCAATCTGGGAGCCGGATTTAACATTCCATACGTTGTAATGGAAGAGCAAGGGATCTCAACAAAAAAATATTCTGGTTGGTTTTTCTTTGGATTTTCTCCTACCATATCAATTCTGTTATAATCTCATGCATTTTAACATTTCTACAACCACAAAGTGTTTTCTATCCAACGCTAACAATTATATGCATATCCTGGCTTCTGGGCCTGAGTAACAGGCAGTTTACTTTGGGCACGTCAGTCAGACAGGAAGTGGAGAAAAAAGGGGCCTAGCCTTATGAAGTAGCTATGTTTCTGTGAACCAGAGTATGTTACAATCCTGGATATCTCTTTGGAAAGCCACTCTTGCCCCTATTTCGTCGACTTTGTTATCTAGGGACTGGACATTAGCGAGTAATATACTCGGAAGCGGTGGGTGGTGTGCACGCATCCGAAGCCTCACTAGAAGACCGCTCCGGCACCCTCTCCTCCGACGGCGTTGTTTTGGGTCGGCCTCTGGAATCAGTTCAAATGCCCTGGGAGGTGCAGACAAAGGATCCGCTTTGGGAAAGTCGTATTCCTGGTCGTAGTGCTGGTTATGTTGGTAAGTTAACGTCTCTCTGATATCCAATGTATGTAATAACACTTAAGGTTTTCTGGGCTAACAATGTAAGAAATAATACATTAAAAAAACTAATACTAATAGTTTCCTAAGGACTAGAAGCAAAGCTGCCATCTCTATTGGCACCATCTTGATCCACATGGAGGAGGAATAATAGGTTGAGGTCAGGGCTCTGTGCAGGCCAGTCAAGTTCTTCCACACTGATCTCGACAAACCATTTCTGCATGGACCTCGCTTTGTACACGGGGGAATTGTCATGCTGAAACAAGAAAGGGCCTTCCCCAAACTGTTGCCACAATGTTGGAAGCACAGAAACATCTAGAATGTCATTGTATGCTGTAGTGTTAAGCTTTCCCTTCACTGGAACTAAGGGGCCTAGCCCGAACTATGAAAAACAGCCCCAGACCATTATTCCTCCTCCACCAAACTTTACAGTTTCCACTATTCATTCGGGAAGGTAGCGTTTTCCTGGCATCCAATTCGTCCATCGGACTGCCAGATGGTGAAACGTGATTCATCACCCTAGAGATCACGTTTCCACTGCTCCAGAGTCCAATGGCGGCAAGCTTTACACTACTCCAGCCGACGCTTGTCATTGCACATGGTGATCTTAGGCTTGTGTGCGGCTGCTTAACCATGGAAACCCAATTCATGAAGCTCCCAACAGACAGTTATTGTGCTGACATTGCTTCCAGAGGCAGTTTGAACCTGAGGACCGAGGACAGATGATTTCCTTCGCGTTACATGCTTCAACAATTGGCGGACCCATTTTGTGAGCTTCTGTGGCCTACCACTTCGCAGCTGAGCCGTTATTGCGCCTAGACATTTCCACTTCACATTAACAGCACTTACAGTTTTTGAGGAACTGACTTGTTGGAAAGGTGGTATGCTATGAAGGTGCTACATTGAAAGTCACTAAGCTCTTCAGTACGGGCCATGCTACTGTCAATGTTTGTCTATGGAGATTGCATGGCTGTGTTCTCGATTTTATACGCCTGTCAGCAACGGGTGTAGCTGAAATAGCCGATTCCACTAATTTGAAGGGGTGTCCACATACTTTTGGCCATGTAGTGTAGCTTTTTACCACCTGAGAAACATTGCCACGGTGCGGCCGTTTCTCTCTCAGGCTGATACAGAGAGACTCATCCATGCTTTTATTACAAGCAGGCTTGACTACTGTAATGCTCCCCTGTCTGTTTTACCCAAGAAAGCCATTTGATCGGGTACTGACCAAGACCAGACAGAGAGAACACATTACACTGGTTTTAAGGTCTCTGTACTGGCTGCCTGTGAATTTTGGAATTCATTTTAAGAAAATGTTATTGGTTTTTAAATCATTCCACAATTGTGCACCCCAATACATGTCAGACATGCTTTTAAGTTATGTACCCAGTATGTCCCTCAGGTCCTCTGGTCTTTTAACTATCCCAAAGCCTAGGACCAAGAGGCATGGAGAGGCAGCCTTTAGTTATTATGCCCCCAGCCTCTGGAATAGCCAGAGAACCTGAGGAAACCAAGAGGCATGGAGAGACAGCTTTTAGTTACTATGCCCCCAGCCTATAGTTACTATGCCCCCAGCCTTTAGTTAATATGCCCCCAGCCTTTAGTTATTATGCCCCCAGCCTCTGGAATAGCCTGCCAGAGAACCTGAGGGGACCAAGAGGCATGGAGAGGCAGCCTTTAGTTACTATGCCCCCAGCCTTTAGTTACTATGCCCCCAGCCTTTAGTTACTATGCCCCGAGCCTTTAGCTACTATGCCCCCAGCTTTTAGTTAATATGCCCCCAGTCTTTAGTTACTATGCCCCCAGCCTTGAGTTACTATGCCCCCAGCCTTTAGTTACTATGCCCCCAGCCTTTAGTTACTATGCCCCCAGCCTCTGGAATAGCCTACCAGAGAACCTGAGGGAGACCAAGAGGCATGGAGAGGCAGCCTTTAGTTACTATGCCCCCAGCCTTTAGTTACTATACCCCCAGCCTTTAGTTACTATGCCCCCAGCCTTTAGTTACTATGCCCCCAGCTTTTAGTTACTATGCCCCCAGCCTCTGGAATAGCCTGCCAGAGAACCTGAGGGGGACTGAAACTGGGGACATATTTAAAAGACATCTTAAAACACACCATTTTAGCTTTGCTTTCCCTTAGGGGGCTTTTTAAATTTGCTTTCCCTTAGGGGGCTTTTTAAATGTGCTTTCCCTTAGGGGGCTTTTTTAAATCGGTCAGTTTTTATTGTTATTCTTTAGTTTTTTATCCTCTTACGTCAGTTGAGTAGTAAATATTTCTGCATTCATGTTTAAAATGTGCTGTATAAATAAAGCTTGATTTGACGATATACAGACATATTCAGTAAAAACAGAGGCCAGTTTCCCAAGTTAACAGCCAGGAGAAAAGTTAAGCTCCTGTGTTCACCTTATTTCCCCTCTTGCCTGGCTCACAGCAGTAGCGTTGAATAGGAGGGTGGGGCAGGAATGTTATCTAAGGAAGGATCTCGAGACTCTGGTTCAGTCATTATGAGAGTCATGCTGCGGTCACACAGTTCCTCTGTGTGCTGCAAGTGCTCTAACCTGGACCCAGATCTGTTGGTGCTAAAAACAAACAGATCTGGGACCAGGCTATTGGCTAAACAGCACAAACAGATCTGGGAACAGGCTATTGGTTAGACAGCACCAACAGATCTGGGACCAGGCTATTGGCTAGACAGCACCAACAGATCTGGGACCAGGTTGCAATCTCTCTGCTCCAGCTGACTGTGGAATGAGGACACACTTCTAATGCCAACAATAACACAAGTACATAACTGAGGTTCCATACTATGGTGGTGGCACAGGTCCCAGGTTCTGGTCTTGGCGTGAACTAGCGAGGGAGGAAGAGGTACAAGCAGCGTGACCTCCATTATAATTTGCCTGTTTACGGACATATTCAATCAATCCCTATCCCAGTGTGCTGACCCCACTTCCTTCAAGATGTCCACCATTGTTCCTGTACCCAAGAAAGCGAAGGTAACTGAACTAAATGACTATCACCCCATAGCACTCACTTCTGTCATTATGAAGTGTTTTGAGAGGCTAGTTAAGGATCATATCACCTCCAGTTTACCTGACACCCTAGACCCACTTCAATTTGCTTTCCGCTCCAATCGATCCACAGACGATGCGATCGCCATCACACTGTACACTGCCCTATCCCATCTGGACAAGAGGAATACCTATGTAAGAATGCTGTTCATTGACTATAGCTCAGCATTCAACACCATAGTACCCTCCAAGCTCATCATTTAGCTGGAGGCCCTGGGTCTCAACCCTGCCCTGTGCAACTGGGTCCTGGACTTCCTGACGGGCCACCCCCAGGTGGTGAAGGTAGGCAACAACACCTCCACTTCGCTGATCCTCAACACTGGGGCCCCACAAGGGCTCAGCCCTGTCCTGTACTCCCTGTTCACCCATGACTGTGTGGCCACGCACGCCTCCAACTCAATCATCAAGTTTGCAGACGACATAACAGTAGTAGGTTTGATTACCAACAATGACGAGACAGCCTACAGGGAGGAGGTGAGGGCCCTGGGAGAGTGGTGCCAGGAAAATACCCTCTCAGTCAACAAAACAAAGGAGCTGATTGTGGACTTCAGGAAACAGCAGAGGGAGCATCCCCCTATCCACATCGACGGGACAGTAGTGGAGAAGGTAGAAAGGATCATGTTCCTCGGCGTACACATCACAGACAAACTGAAATGGTCCACGCACACAGACAGTGTGGTGAAGAAGGCGCAACACAGACAACCTCAGGAGGCTGAAGAAATGTTGGCTTGTCACCGAACACTATCACAAACTTTTAGAAATGAACAATTGTCACCTAAAACCCTCAAACTTCTACAGATGCACAATTGAGAGCATCCTGCTGGGCTGTATCACCGCCTGGTACGGCAACTGCACCAACCGCAGGGCTCTCCAGAGGGTAGTGAGATCTGCACAACACATCACCGGGGGCAAACTACCTTCCCTCACCTACACCACCCGATGTCACAGGAAGGCCAAAAAGATCCTCAACGACATCAACCAACCAAGCCACGGCCTGTTCACCCGGCTATCATCCAGAAGGTGAGGTCAGTACAGGTGCATCAAAGCTGGTACCGAGGGACTGAAAAATAGCTTCTCTCTTAAGGCTATCAGACTGTTAAATAGCCATCACTAGCCAGCTTCCACCCGATTACGTAATCCTGCACCTTAGAGGCTGCTGCCCTATATACATAGACTTGGAATCACTAGCCACTTTAATAATGGAACACTAGTCACTTTAATAATGTTTAAATAATGTTTACATTCTGCTTTACTCATCTCATATGTATATACTGTATTCTATTCTACTGTATTTCAGTCAATGCCATTCTAATATTGCTCAATCTAATATATATATATTTTTTTATTTCATTCTTTTACTTTTAGATTTGTGTATTGTTGTGAATTGTCAGATATTACTGCACTGTTGGAACTAGAAACACAAGCATTTAGTTAGATACTACCTCACTGTTGGAGCTAGGAACACAAGCATTTAGTTAGATACTACTGCACTGTTGGAGCTAGGAACACAAGCATTTAGTTAGATACTACTGCACTGTTGGAGCTAGAAACACAAGCATTTAGTTAGATACTACTGCACTGTTGGAGCTAGGAACACAAGCATTTAGTTAGATACTACTGCACTGTTGGAGCTAGAAACACAAGCATTTAGTTAGATATTACTGCACTGTTGGAGCTAGGAACACAAGCATTTAGTTAGATACTACTGCACTGTTGGAGCTAGAAACACAAGCATTTAGTTAGATACTACTGCAATGATGGAGCTAGGAACACAAGCATTTAGTTAGATACTACTGCACTGATGGAGCTAGGAACACAAGCATTTAGTTAGATACTACCGCACTGTTGGAGCTAGGAACACAAGCATTTAGTTAGATACTACTGCACTGTTGGAGCTAGGAACACAAGCATTTAGTTAGATACTACTGCAATGATGGAGCTAGGAACACAAGCATTTAGTTAGATACTACTGCACTGATGGAGCTAGGAACACAAGCATTTAGTTAGATACTACCGCACTGTTGGAGCTAGGAACACAAGCATTTAGTTAGATACTACTGCACTGTTGGAGCTAGGAACACAAGCATTTAGTTAGATACTACTGCACTGATGGAGCTAGGAACACAAGCATTTAGTTAGATACTACTGCACTGTTGGAGCTAGGAACACAAGCATTTAGTTAGATACTACTGCACTGTTGGAGCTAGGAACACAAGCATTTAGTTAGATACTACTGCACTGTTGGAGCTAGAAACACAAGCATTTAGTTAGATATTACTGCACTGTTGGAGCTAGGAACACAAGCATTTAGTTAGATACTACTGCACTGTCGGAGCTAGGAACACAAGCATTTAGTTAGATACTACTGCACTGTCGGAGCTAGAAACACAAGCATTTAGTTAGATATTACTGCACTGTCGGAGCTAGGAAGACAAGCATTTAGTTAGATACTACTGCACTGTCAGAGCTAGAAACACAAGCATTTAGTTAGATACTACTGCACTGTCGGAGCTAGAAACACAAGCATTTAGTTAGATACTACTGCACTGATGGAGCTACGAACACAAGCATTTAGTTAGATACTACTGCACTGTTGGAGCTAGAAACACAAGCATTTAGTTAGATACTACTGCACTGATGGAGCTAGGAACACAAGCATTTAGTTAGATACTACTGCACTGATGGAGCTAGGAACACAAGCATTTAGTTAGATACTACTGCACTGTTGGAGCTAGGAACACAAGCATTTAGTTATATACTACTGCACTGTTGGAGCTAGGAACACAAGCATTTAGTTAGATACTACTGCACTGTTGGAGCTAGGAACACAAGCTGTCACGTTCCTGACCTGTTTTCTGTTGTTTTGTATGTGTTTAGTTGGTCAGGACGTGAGCTGGGTGGGAATTCTATGTTGTGTGTCTAGTTTGTCTGTTTCTATGTCAGCCTAGTGTGGGTTCTCAATCAGAGACAGATGGTAGTCGTTGTCTCTGATTGAGACTCATATATAGGAGGCTTGTTTTGTGTTGGGATTTGGTGGGTGTTTGTTTCCTGTGTCAGTGTTTGGGCCACACAGGACTGTTTTCAGGTTAGTCACGTTTGTAGAGTTTCGTAATTTGTAGTGTTTGTTGTTTGTTCATTAAAACATGAATACCTACTACTCCGCATTTTGGTCCTCTCCTTCACCCCTGGAAGAGAACCTTTACAGAAACACCCACCAAACCCGGACCAAGCAGCGTGGCAACGGGCAGCAGCAACAGCAGCAGCAGTACAAGGAGGAATGGACATGGGAGGAGATTCTGGACGGAGAGGGACCCTGGGCAGAGCCAGAGGAGTGTCGCCGTCCCAAAGCGGAGCTGGAGGCATCAAAAGCGGAGAGGCGGCATTATGAGGCGCTTGCAAGGCAGAGTGGCTGGAAACCCGAGAGGCTCACCCAAAAATTTCTTGGGGGGGGGGCTAAAGGGGAGTGTGGCGAAGCCAGGTTGGATACCTGAGCCAACTCCCCGGGCTTACCGTGGAGTGAGAGGGCGTCGTACCGGTCAGACACCGTGTTATGCGGTAAAGCGCACGGTGTCCCCAGTACGCGTGCTTAGCCCAGTGCGGGCTATTCCACCTTGCCGCACTGGGAGGGCTAGGTTGGGCATCGAGCTGGATGTCATGAAGCCGGCCCAACGTATCTGGCCTCCAGTACGTCTCCTCGGGCCGGCGTACATGGCACCAGCCTTACAGGTGGTGTCCCCGGTTCGCCTGCATAGCCCAGTGCGGGTTGTTCCACCTCGCCGCACTGGCAGGGCTACGGGGACCATTCAACCTGGTAAGGTTGGAGAGGCTCGGTGCTCAAGAGCGCGTGTCCTCCTTCACGGTCCGGTATATCCGGCGCCACCTTCCCGCCCCAGCCCAGTACCACCAGTGCCTACACCACGCACCAGGCTTCCAGTGCATCGCCAGAGCCCTGTTCCTCCTCCCCGCACTCGCCCTGAGGTGCGTGCCCTCAGCCCGGTACCTCCAGTTCCGGCACCACGCATCAGGCCTATAGTGCGTCTCAGCCGGCCAGAGTCTGCCGTCTGCCCAGCGGCGCCTGAACTGCCCGTCTGCCCAGCGGCGCCTGAACTGTCCGTCTGCCCAACGCCGCCTGAACTGTCCGTCTGCCCAACGCCGCCTGAACTGTCCGTCTGCCCAACGCCGCCTGAACTGTCCGTCTGCCCAACGCCGTCTGAGCCATCCGTCTGCCCAGCGCCGTCTGAGCCATCCGTCTGCCCAGCGCCATCTGAGCCATCCGTCTGCCCAGCGCCATCTGAGCCATCCGTCTGCCCAGCGCCGTCTGAGCCATCCGTCTGCCCAGCGCCATCTGAGTCATCCGTCTGCCACGAGCCATTAGAGCCGCCCGTCTGTCCCGAGCCATTAGAGCCGTCCGTCAGTCAGGAGCTGCCAGAGCCGCCAGCCAGTCAGGAGCTGCCAGAGACGCCAGCCAGTCAGGAGCTGCCAGAGACGCCAGCCAGTCAGGAGCTGCCAGAGACGCCAGCCAGTCAGGAGCTGCCAGAGACGCCAGCCAGTCAGGAGCTGCCAGAGACGCCAGCCAGTCAGGAGCTGCCAGAGACGCCAGCCAGTCAGGAGCTGCCAGAGACGCCAGCCAGTCAGGAGCTGCCAGAGACGCCAGCCAGTCAGGAGCTGCCAGAGCTGCCCTACAGTCATGAGCTGCCCTACAGTCATGAGCTGCCCTACAGTCATGAGCTGCCCTTCAGTCATGAGCTGCCCTTCAGTCATGAGCTGCCCTTCAGTCATGAGCTGCCCTTCAGTCATGAGCTGCCCTCCAGTCATGAGCTGCCCTCCAGTCATGAGCTGCCCTCCAGTCATGAGCTGCCCTCCAGTCATGAGCTGCCCTCCAGTCATGAGCTGCCCTCCAGTCATGAGCTGCCCTCCAGTCATGAGCTGCCCCTCAGTCATGAGCTGCCACTCAGTCATGAGCTGCCACTCAGTCATGAGCTGCCACTCAGTCATGAGCTGCCACTCAGTCTGGAGCTGCCACTCAGTCTGGAGCTGCCACTCAGTCCGGAGCTGCCACTAGTCCGGAGTTGTCCCTCTGGCCTGAGCTACCTCTCTGTCCTGGGCTACCTCTCTGTCCTGAGCTACCTCTTTGTCCTGAACTACCTCTCTGTCCTGAGTTGTCTCCTCTATTGTAGAGGGGAGTTGGTGAAGGTTCCTGGACCATGGTCGGGGGCGAGGGTCGCCACTCAAGGGACGCTAAGGAGGTGGACAAAGACAATGGTGGAGTGGTGCCCTCGTCCACCGCCGGAGCCGCCACCGCGGACAGATGCCCACCCAGACCCTCCCCTTGAGTTTTAGGGGTGCGCCCGGAGTTCGCACCTTGAGGGGGGGGTTCTGTCACGTTCCTGACCTGTTTTCTGTTGTTTTGTATGTGTTTAGTTGGTCAGGACGTGAGCTGGGTGGGAATTCTATGTTGTGTGTCTAGTTTGTCTGTTTCTATGTCAGCCTAGTGTGGGTTCTCAATCAGAGACAGATGGTAGTCGTTGTCTCTGATTGAGACTCATATATAGGAGGCTTGTTTTGTGTTGGGATTTGGTGGGTGTTTGTTTCCTGTGTCAGTGTTTGGGCCACACAGGACTGTTTTCAGGTTAGTCACGTTTGTAGAGTTTCGTAATTTGTAGTGTTTGTTGTTTGTTCATTAAAACATGAATACCTACTACTCCGCATTTTGGTCCTCTCCTTCACCCCTGGAAGAGAACCTTTACACAAGCATTTAGTTAGATACTACTGCACTGTCAGAGCTAGAAACACAAGCATTTAGTTAGATATTACTGCACTGTCGGAGCTAGGAAGACAAGCATTTAGTTAGATACTACTGCACTGTCGGAGCTAGAAACACAAGCATTTAGTTAGATATTACTGCACTGTTGGAGCTAGGAACACAAGCATTTAGTTAGGTACTACTGCACTGTTGGAGCTAGAAACACAAGCATTTAGTTAGATACTACTGCACTGTTGGAGCTAGAAACACAAGCATTTAGTTAGATACTACTGCACTGTTGGAGCTAGAAACACAAGCATTTAGTTAGATACTACTGCACTGTTGGAGCTAGAAACACAAGCATTTTGCTACACTCCGCAATAACATCTGCTAAATATGTGTGTGACCAATAAAATACAATTTGATTTGTGTAGTTTCCCAGTTAGGGAGAGAAAAGAATGGATGAAACCACATGAGTCATTCAGATGCCTTACATTTATCTGGCAGTTATGTCACTATGGGTAAATCAAGTTTCTGTTTATATACACAGAGTATACCAAATATTAGGAACACCTTCCTAATATGGAGTTGCATCCCCTTTGGTCCTCAGAACAGCTTCAAATCATCGGGGCATGAACTCTACAAGGTGTCGAAAGCATTCCAGAGGGAAGCTGGCCCATGTTGACTCCAATGCTTCCCACAATTGTGTCAAGTTGTCTGGATGTCCTTTGGGTGGTGGGCCATTCTTGATACACACGGGACATTGTTATGGGTCAAAAAACCCAGCAGCGTTGCAGATCTTGACACAAACTGGTGCACCTGGCACCTACTACCATAGCCCGTTCAAAGGCACTTAAATGTTTTGTCTTGCACATTCACCCTCTAGAAATCCATGTCTCAAGACTTACAAATCCTTCTTTAACCCGTCTCCTCCCCTTCATCTACACTGATTGAAGTGGA
This sequence comes from Salvelinus namaycush, assembly GCF_016432855.1. Classification (NCBI taxonomy): domain Eukaryota; kingdom Metazoa; phylum Chordata; class Actinopteri; order Salmoniformes; family Salmonidae; genus Salvelinus; species Salvelinus namaycush. The sequence goes on from NW_024061446.1 coordinate 109,399, forward strand.
TTTAACAGGTGACATCAATAAGGGATTATAGCTTTCACCTGGATTCACCTGGTCAGTCTGGCATGGAAAGTGCAGGTGTTCTTAATGTTTTGTCCAGTCAGTGTAAGTGTCACCAACTGATTTTCCCACCTTCAGTACATTTCAAATATGATTCGAGAGAATCATCAGCTTTGTTCTTCACGCTAACTGGCATATCTAAAGGTTTAGTGATTTTCAAAGATGCAGATTAGACTAAATGAATCCACACATCGTTAGATGAGATATAGTGGTGTAGTGGAGGGTCTACGCAGGTACTGTATATGGCATATATCCACATTGTTTTTTGTGGGCATTGCTTAAACTCATTTCTTAATCCCCACGATGTGTATCAAAATCGGCTAGTGTGGTTGGAGGTATACGCCAATGTAACGGATGTGAAATGGCTAGCTAGTTAGCGGGTACGCGCTAATAGCATTTCAATCGGTTACGTCACTTGCTCTGAGACCTGAAGTAGGGTTTCCCCTTGCTCTGCAAGGGCCGTGGCCTTTGTGGAGCGATGGGTAACGATGCTTCGTGGGCGACCGTTGTTGATGTGTGCAGAAGGTCCCTGGTTCGCGCCCGTGTCGGGGAGAGGGGACGGTTTAAAGTTATACTGTTACACCAATTAATACGTCTGATGGAACAGATCAGAATGTTTCGCTTAAAATTATGATAAATTATTATTTCGTCACTTTTTAAACCGCAGTAATGTGCACAAGGTAGTAGTCCTACGCGCAAATGTTCCAAAATGCAATTTGCGCGGAAAACAAACCCCGTTCTAAAACGGTGCGACAACTATCACGGGTTGATAGTATGACTAGGATAATAATGCCTTTGGCTGCAAGATAATGAAAAGAAAAGTTGATTTGAAAACCAATAGAACAGGAGAGAGAATAAGAGGAAGTCTTTATAAAATAATTATATGGTGGGATTGTGGCTATAAACTACTTTGAAGAAGGCAAGACATGCCTCATAATACGAAGACAAACGTCCAGGTTTCAAACGATAAAGGACTGGAAAAATATAGCGACGCTAATGTCCTAACTGTCTTCTGGTACATTAGATGGAAATGGTTTAAAAATGTTAACTATGTACAAAGTAGCCTATTACCTACCTGGCAGAATTATATATATTTTTTTTGTTTCGCAAACTCTATCTCGTGTGTGCTAAAGAAAACATCTGGTAACCAAACAGTGCTAGGTGCCTGTGCAGTTGAATTAAAAGGTATTCTTTCATCCAGACCTCAAAAGGGGTCTCCTGCTGTGGTTTAAGCATTGTTGTGGACTCACAACATTCATTTATTTTAGTTTTTTTCTGTTTAAAAAAAGTGTTACTTTGAGACCGAAAACCTGAAAAAAAATGATAAGAACATAAATCTGTGAATTTCTGACTCAGCTGACAGCCTCATTTATGTATTTCAATAGTAGGCCTGTTATTAGTCTGTTATTAGCCTGATATTAGTCTGCTATTAGTCTGCTATTAGTCTGCTATTAGCCTCCTATTAGTCTGCTATTAGTCGGCTATTAGCCTGCTATTAGCCTCATATTAGTCTGCTATTAGTCGGCTATTAGTCTGCTATTAGCCTGCTATTAGTCTGCTATTAGCCTGCTATTAGTCTGCTATTAGTCTGCTATTAGCCTCATATTAGTCTGCTATTAGCCTGCTATTAGCCTCATATTAGTCTGCTATTAGTCTGCTATTAGCCTGCTATTAGCCTGCTATTAGCCTCATATTAGCCTGCTATTAGTCTGCTATTAGTCTGCTATTAGCCTGCTTGCACAGTACAGCTTGGGTTGGCCTGACTCTGAAAGCTCAATATGGGATTTATCATTTTAGGTCATGCAGTGTGTATGTCACTGCTTTTCATTGAAGTTTTAAACGCACGGCAGCTTTCCTAGTATACCCTCTTCTCTCGGCACCGCTATACCCCTGATGGGGGCAGTTCCACCGAAACAAAAGCAACGACGTCAAAATGGGAACACCTATATCCTGTGGCGTCGCCTGAAACACACTGGCAATCTAAAGTTTTGACCCCTGCTGAAAGTTAACTTTATCTCTGTGCTTACAGCAATGCGAGAGAGAGAGAGAGAGAGAGAGAGAGAGAGAGAGAGAGAGAGAGAGAGAGAGATGTTCCCTTTTGTACTGTATTTGCACATCATTATAACACAGTACATAGACATAATGACATTTGAAATGTCTATTTCTTTGAAACTTGTGAATGCAGTGTTTACTGTCCACTTTTGTTGTTGATTATTTCACTTTTGTTTATTATCTATTTCACTTATTTTGGCCCATGCCGAGAGAGAGAGAGAGAGAGAGAGAGAGAGAGAGACGAGGGGTAGAGGTAGAGAGAGAGAGAGAGAGAGAGAGAGAGAGAGAGAGAATTTGCTTTGTGGATTCAAGTTTCACCGTCTTACTAGCTGCTGTCTTATCTAGTCCCAGTTATGCTAATTAGGCAGATTTGAATTAAACTGAAAAGAGAAAGCGAGAGGACAGGAGAAAGCTCAGTCTGGCAAGAGGGCCCAGTTCCCCAAAGCATCTGCTACTACCCCAGGCAGTTCACTCATATTTAACTCAACATAAATAATTGAAATCAAACTGTTAGTTTCATAAAAATTAGGCTTTACAAATTGTCAAAGACTCCAGCCACCCAAATCATAGACTATTATCTCTATTACTGCACGGCAAGCGGTACCGAAGCATCAAGCTTCTACCCTCAAGCCATAAGACCGCTGAACAGTTAATCAAATGGCCACCCGGACAATTTACATTGGAAACCTTTTTATTTGCACCGGCTCTACCCACACTGACTGGACTCTACCCGCACGCTGACTGGACTCTACCCGCACGCTGACCGGACTCTACCCGCACGCTGACCGGACTCTACCCGCACGCTGACCGGACTCTACCCGCACGCTGACCGGACTCTACCCGCACGCTGACCGGACTCTACCCGCACGCTGACCGGACTCTACCCGCACGCTGACCGGACTCTACCCGCACGCTGATCGGACTCTACCCGCACGCTAACCGGACTCTACCCGCACGCTGACCGGACTCTACCCGCACGCTGATCGGACTCTACCCGCACGCTAACCGGACTCTACCCGCACGCTGACCGGACTCTACCCGCACGCTGATTGGACTCTACCCGCACGCTGACTGGACTCTACCCGCACGCTGACTGGACTCTACCCGCACGCTGACTGGACTCTACCCAGACGCTGACTGGACTCTACCCAGACGCTGACTGGACTCTACCCACACGCTGACTGGACTCTACCCACACGCTGACTGGACTCTACCCACACACTGACTGGACTCTACCCACACGCTGACTGGACTCTACCCACACGCTGACTGGACTCTACCCACACGCTGACTGGACTCTACCCACACGCTGACTGGACTCTACCCACACGCTGACTGGACTCTACCCACACGCTGACTGGACTCTACCCACACGCTGACTGGACTCTACCCACACGCTGATTGGACTCTACCCACACGCTGAATTGACTCTACCCACACACTGACTGGACTCTACCCACACACTGACTAGACTCTACCCACACACTGACTAGACTCTACCCACACACTGACTAGACTCTACCCACACACTGACTAGACTCTACCCACACACTGACTGGACTCTACCCACACACTGACTGGACTCTACCCACACACTGACTAGACTCTACCCACACACTGACTAGACTCTACCAACACACTGACTAGACTCTACCCACACACTGACTAGACTCTACCCACACACTGACTGGACTCTACCCACACACTGACTAGACTCTACCCACACACTGACTAGACTCTACCCACACACTGACTGGACTCTACCCACACACTGACTGGACTCTACCCACACACTGACTGGACTCTACCCACACACTGACTGGACTCTACCCACACACTGACTGGACTCTACCCACACACTGACTAGACTCTACCCACACACTGACTGGACTCTACCCACACACTGACACGACTCTACCCACACACTGACACGACTCTACCCACACAATGACAAGACTCTACCCACACACTGACTAGACTCTCTGGATCAGAGCCCCACGGTGGATCAGAGTTGATGATAGATTGACAGTATGACTGAGGAGGCAGAGCCCCATGGTGGATCAGAGCCCCACGGTGGATCAGAGCCCCAAGGTGGATCAGAGCCCCACGGTGGATCAGTGCATACGTTTTTATTGATTGCTACGCTAACGGATGGTACATTTTATGAGGTGGTTATCCTGCAGCCACAGGGCTCCGTGATGAGGAGGTTATCCTGCAGCCACAGGGCTCCGTGATGAGGTGGTTATCCTGCAGCCACAGGGCTCCGTGATGAGGTGGTTATCCTGCAGCCACAGGGCTCCGTGATGAGGAGGTTATCCTGCAGCCACAGGGCTCCGTGATGAGGTGGTTATCCTGCAGCCACAGGGCTCCTTGATGAGGAGGTTATCCTGCAGCCACAGGGCTCCGTGATGAGGTGGTATCCTGCAGCCACAGGGCTCCTTGATGAGGTGGTTATCCTGCAGCCACAGGGCTCCGTGATGAGGAGGTTATCCTGCAGCCACAGGGCTCCGTGATGAGGTGGTTATCCTGCAGCCACAGGGCTCCTTGATGAGGAGGTTATCCTGCAGCCACAGGGCTCCTTGATGAGGTGGTTATCCTGCAGCCACAGGGCTCCGTGATGAGGAGGTTATCCTGCAGCCACAGGGCTCCGTGATGAGGTGGTTATCCTGCAGCCACAGGGCTCCTTGATGAGGAGGTTATCCTGCAGCCACAGGGCTCCGTGATGAGGTGGTTATCCTGCAGCCACAGGGCTCCGTGATGAGGAGGTTATCCTGCAGCCACAGGGCTCCGTGATGAGGAGGTTATCCTGCAGCCACAGGGCTCCATGATGAGGAGGTTATCCTGCAGCCACAGGGCTCCATGATGAGGTGGTTATCCTGCAGCCACAGGGCTCTGTGATGAGGTGGTTATCCTGCAGCCACAGGGCTCCGTGATGAGGAGGTTATCCTGCAGCCACAGGGCTCCGTGATGAGGAGGTTATCCTGCAGCCACAGGGCTCCTTGATGAGGAGGTTATCCTGCAGCCACAGGGCTCCGTGATGAGGAGGTTATCCTGCAGCCACAGGGCTCCGTGATGAAGAGGTTATCCTGCAGCCACAGGGCTCCGTGATGAGGAGGTTATCCTGCAGCCACAGGGCTCCGTGATGAGGTGGTTATCCTGCAGCCACAGGGCTCCGTGATGAGGAGGTTATCCTGCAGCCACAGGGCTCCGTGATGAGGAGGTTATCCTGCAGCCACAGGGCTCCGTGATGAGGAGGTTATCCTGCAGCCACAGGGCTCCGTGATGAGGAGGTTATCCTGCAGCCACAGGGCTCCGTGATGAGGAGGTTATCCTGCAGCCACAGGGCTCCGTGATGAGGAGGTTATCCTGCAGCCACAGGGCTCCGTGATGAGGTGGTTATCCTGCAGCCACAGGGCTCCGTGATGAGGTGGTTATCCTGCAGCCACAGGGCTCCGTGATGAGGAGGTTATCCTGCAGCCACAGGGCTCCGTGATGAGGAGGTTATCCTGCAGCCACAGGGCTCCGTGATGAGGTGGTTATCCTGCAGCCACAGGGCTCCGTGATGAGGAGGTTATCCTGCAGCCACAGGGCTCCGTGATGAGGAGGTTATCCTGCAGCCACAGGGCTCCGTGATGAGGAGGTTATCCTGCAGCCACAGGGCTCCGTGATGAGGAGGTTATCCTGCAGCCACAGGGCTCCGTGATGAGGAGGTTATCCTGCAGCCACAGGGCTCCGTGATGAGGAGGTTATCCTGCAGCCACAGGGCTCCGTGATGAGGTGGTTATCCTGCAGCCACAGGGCTCCGTGATGAGGAGGTTATCCTGCAGCCACAGGGCTCCGTGATGAGGTGGTTATCCTGCAGCCACAGGGCTCCGTGATGAGGTGGTTATCCTGCAGCCACAGGGCTCCGTGATGAGGAGGTTATCCTGCAGCCACAGGGCTCCGTGATGAGGTGGTTATCCTGCAGCCACAGGGCTCCGTGATGAGGAGGTTATCCTGCAGCCACAGGGCTCCGTGATGAGGTGGTTATCCTGCAGCCACAGGGCTCCGTGATGAGGAGGTTATCCTGCAGCCACAGGGCTCCGTGATGAGGAGGTTATCCTGCAGCCACAGGGCTCCGTGATGAGGTGGTTATCCTGCAGCCACAGGGCTCCTTGATGAGGAGGTTATCCTGCAGCCACAGGGCTCCGTGATGAGGTGGTTATCCTGCAGCCACAGGGCTCCGTGATGAGGAGGTTATCCTGCAGCCACAGGGCTCCGTGATGAGGAGGTTATCCTGCAGCCACAGGGCTCTGTGATGAGGAGGTTATCCTGCAGCCACAGGGCTCCGTGATGAGGAGGGTATCCTGCAGCCACAGGGCTCCGTGATGAGGAGGTTATCCTGTAGCCACAGGGCTCCGTGATGAGGTGGTATCCTGCAGCCACAGGGCTCCTTGATGAGGTGGTTATCCTGCAGCCACAGGGCTCCGTGGTGAGGTGGTTATCCTGCAGCCACAGGGCTCCGTGATGAGGAGGTTATCCTGCAGCCACAGGCCTCCGTGATGAGGTGGTTATCCTGCAGCCACAGGGCTCCGTGATGAGGTGGTTATCCTGCAGCCACAGGGCTCCGTGATGAGGTGGTTATCCTGCAGCCACAGGGCTCCGTGATGAGGTGGTTATCCTGCAGCCACAGGGCTCCGTGATGAGGAGGTTATCCTGCAGCCACAGGGCTCCGTGATGAGGTGGTTATCCTGCAGCCACAGGGCTCCTTGATGAGGAGGTTATCCTGCAGCCACAGGGCTCCGTGATGAGGAGGTTATCCTGCAGCCACAGGGCTCCGTGATGAGGTGGTTATCCTGCAGCCACAGGGCTCCGTGATGAGGTGGTTATCCTGCAGCCACAGGGCTCCGTGATGAGGTGGTTATCCTGCAGCCACAGGGCTCCGTGATGAGGAGGTTATCCTGCTGCCACAGGGCTCCGTGATGAGGTGGTTATCCTGCAGCCACAGGGCTCCGTGATGAGGTGGTTATCCTGCAGCCACAGGGCTCCGTGATGAGGAGGTTATCCTGCAGCCACAGGGCTCCGTGATGAGGTGGTTATCCTGCAGCCACAGGGCTCCGTGATGAGGTGGTTATCCTGCAGCCACAGGGCTCCGTGATGAGGTGGTTATCCTGCAGCCACAGGGCTCCGTGATGAGGAGGTTATCCTGCAGCCACAGGGCTCCGTGATGAGGAGGTTATCCTGCAGCCACAGGGCTCCGTGATGAGGAGGTTATCCTGCAGCCACAGGGCTCCGTGATGAGGAGGTTATCCTGCAGCCACAGGGCTCCGTGATGAGGAGGTTATCCTGCAGCCACAGGGCTCCGTGATGAGGAGGTTATCCTGCAGCCACAGGGCTCCGTGATGAGGAGGTTATCCTGCAGCCACAGGGCTCCGTGATGAGGTGGTTATCCTGCAGCCACAGGGCTCCGTGATGAGGAGGTTATCCTGCAGCCACAGGGCTCCGTGATGAGGAGGTTATCCTGCAGCCACAGGGCTCCGTGATGAGGTGGTTATCCTGCAGCCACAGGGCTCCGTGATGAGGAGGTTATCCTGCAGCCACAGGGCTCCGTGATGAGGAGGTTATCCTGCAGCCACAGGGCTCCGTGATGAGGAGGTTATCCTGCAGCCACAGGGCTCCGTGATGAGGAGGTTATCCTGCAGCCACAGGGCTCCGTGATGAGGAGGTTATCCTGCAGCCACAGGGCTCCGTGATGAGGAGGTTATCCTGCAGCCACAGGGCTCCGTGATGAGGAGGTTATCCTGCAGCCACAGGGCTCCGTGATGAGGTGGTTATCCTGCAGCCACAGGGCTCCGTGATGAGGAGGTTATCCTGCAGCCACAGGGCTCCGTGATGAGGATGGTTATCCTGCAGCCACAGGGCTCCGTGATGAGGTGGTTATCCTGCAGCCACAGGGCTCCGTGATGAGGAGGTTATCCTGCAGCCACAGGGCTCCGTGATGAGGATGGTTATCCTGCAGCCACAGGGCTCCGTGATGAGGTGGTTATCCTGCAGCCACAGGGCTCCGTGATGAGGAGGTTATCCTGCAGCCACAGGGCTCCGTGATGAGGTGGTTATCCTGCAGCCACAGGGCTCCGTGATGAGGTGGTTATCCTGCAGCCACAGGGCTCCGTGATGAGGAGGTTATCCTGCAGCCACAGGGCTCCTTGATGAGGTGGTTATCCTGCAGCCACAGGGCTCCGTGATGAGGAGGTTATCCTGCAGCCACAGGGCTCCGTGATGAGGAGGTTATCCTGCAGCCACAGGGCTCCGTGATGAGGTGGTTATCCTGCAGCCACAGGGCTCCGTGATGAGGTGGTTATCCTGCAGCCACAGGGCTCCGTGATGAGGTGGTTATCCTGCAGCCACAGGGCTCCGTGATGAGGTGGTTATCCTGCAGCCACAGGGCTCCGTGATGAGGAGGTTATCCTGCAGCCACAGGGCTCCGTGATGAGGTGGTTATCCTGCAGCCACAGGGCTCCTTGATGAGGTGGTTATCCTGCAGCCACAGGGCTCCGTGATGAGGTGGTTATCCTGCAGCCACAGGGCTCCGTGATGAGGAGGTTATCCTGCAGCCACAGGGCTCCGTGATGAGGTGGTTATCCTGCAGCCACAGGGCTCCGTGATGAGGTGGTTATCCTGCAGCCACAGGGCTCCGTGATGAGGAGGTTATCCTGCAGCCACAGGGCTCCGTGATGAGGTGGTTATCCTGCAGCCACAGGGCTCCGTGATGAGGAGGTTATCCTGCAGCCACAGGGCTCCGTGATGAGGAGGTTATCCTGCAGCCACAGGGCTCCGTGATGAGGTGGTTATCCTGCAGCCACAGGGCTCCGTGATGAGGTGGTTATCCTGCAGCCACAGGGCTCCGTGATGAGGTGGTTATCCTGCAGCCACAGGGCTCCATGATGAGGAGGTATCCTGCATCTGAACAGATGATGCGTGGTACTTTTGATTATCTCTTAATCTAGACAAAACAACTTTTGTTCTGTAGCGATGAGATAAATAAGTTGAGATCAACAGAACAAGGGAATTTGTTATTTTTTCTCTCTGGACTTCCGTACTAAAGTAAAGGAAAGTACTAGCTCGTCACATTGTCACGACTTCCGCCGAAGTCGGTCCCTCTCCTTGTTCGGGCGGCGTTCGACGGTCGACGTCACCGGCCTTCTAGCCATCGCCGATCTACTTTTCATTTTCCATTTGTTTTGTCTTTGTTTTACACACCTGGTTTCAATTCCCCAATCACATGTTCATTATTTAACCCTCTGTTTTCCCCATGGTTTTTGTGCGTGATTGTTTTATGTATGTTCGGTCCGTTATTGTGGGCTCGGTATTACAACATGTTATTGGAATATTTGAGTAAAGTTACTTGTGTTACTCGTCTCTGCTGTCCTGCGCCTGACTCCTCTGCACCAGCTACACCCAGACCCCTACACACATTATTACTTTGTTCTTTAATTAGTATTATAAACAGTTCTTGGCCAGCAGGATGTGACCAGCCTTTTAGTCAAACAAGCAGGCCTACGTCCCAAATGGCACCCTATCCCCTATTTAATGCACTACATTTGACCAGGGCCCACAGGGTGTCATTTGGGACACAGTCCAGGGTTTTTTGGCTCCCATGAGGTAATGCATTTACACTGGCAGACCTTAACCGACCGCGGGTCAAACGACAGAGCAGCCCTGCCCACTCCTTTCCCAAAAAACACTACAGGGGCGTTCCACGAAAATAGTGCCTTTTGCGTCCCTTTAATAAGTTCAGTAGAAATTGTACACCTGTATAACGTTTTAAAATCCTGTTATATTAAATGGAGTGCCCTTTAATATAGACCACATAGAGAATTCAATACATCTGAGAATTATATTAATAAAGCCTTGTTAAAATGCCAAAATTCAGATTTTAACCCATCTAAAACCTCCCGAAATTCTCTCCAAGTTTCACCAACATTGTAAAACCCTAGTTATTTTGTTGCTTTAAACTAAGTCATTTCTCAAGATGATTTATTAAAATGTGATTTAATGATTCGTTTACATCTATCTCTTATTTTAAAGTCTACCCTGTTACTTGAACTGAACAATTGTTATTTTTTATTTTATATTGTAATTTTTTTACCTTCATTTAACTAGGCACGTCAGTTAAGAACAAATTCTTATTTTCAATGACGGCCTAGGAACAGTTGCTTTAATATGGTGAAGATTCTTTCTCCAAAAGAAACATTGAACATCAAATAGTGAAATCCCAGTGTAAAAACAGGTGATGACTCTATTTGGTCATTACCTGGTGTTGTGGAAAACGGAGAACTTCGAGAATGGCACGTCAACCCTGTTGCCTATAGATAGACACGCTAGAAATGTTTTAACTATGTATTTATTTTTATTGTGAAGCTTGCATTCAATTGCCCCTCCCTGTTGCGTACGACAAACTTCCATTCCCCCTTATCACAAGGGGATTTATGGCTGATTTAAGAAGTTACTTTATTTGGCACTCTGGAGGAAAACAGAAAACACACTCCCAGTTGATTTATTACAACTTTTCCACCCTTACGTCTTCATCGGGTTATTTTTCCATGAATTCACTGACAACTCCAGCACCTGCTAAACATACTTGGATGTGCCTAGGTCCTACAACTCCAACACCTGCTAAACATACTTGGATGTGCCTAGGTCCTACAACTCCAACACCTGCTAAACATACTTGGATGTGCCTAGGTCCTACAACTCCAACACCTGCTAAACATACCTGGATGTGCCTAGGTCCTACAACTCCAGCACCTGCTAAACATACTTGGATGTGCCTAGGTCCTACAACTCCAGCACCTGCTAAACATACCTGGATGTGCCTAGGTCCTACAACTCCAGCACCTGCTAAACATACCTGGATGTGCCTAGGTCCTACAACTCCAGCACCTGCTAAACATACCTGGATGTGCCTAGGTCCTGTAACTCCAGCACCTGCTAAACATACTTGGATGTGCCTAGGTCCTACAACTCCAGCACCTGCTAAACATACCTGGATGTGCCTAGGTCCTGTAACTCCAGCACCTGCTAAACATACCTGGATGTGCCTAGGTCCTACAACTCCAGCACCTGCTAAACATACTTGGATGTGCCTAGGTCCTACAACTCCAGCACCTGCTAAACATACTTGGATGTGCCTAGGTCCTACAACTCCAGCACCTGCTAAACATACCTGGATGTGCCTAGGTCCTGTAACTCCAGCACCTGCTAAACATACTTGGATGTGCCTAGGTCCTACAACTCCAGCACCTGCTAAACATACCTGGATGTGCCTAGGTCCTGTAACTCCAGCACCTGCTAAACATACCTGGATGTGCCTAGGTCCTACAACTCCAGCACCTGCTAAACATACCTGGATGTGCCTAGGTCCTACAACTCCAGCACCTGCTAAACATACTTGGATGTGCCTAGGTCCTACAACTCCAGCACCTGCTAAACATACCTGGATGTGCCTAGGTCCTGTAACTCCAGCACCTGCTAAACATACTTGGATGTGCCTAGGTCCTACAACTCCAGCACCTGCTAAACATACCTGGATGTGCCTAGGTCCTACAACTCCAGCACCTGCTAAACATACTTGGATGTGCCTAGGTCCTACAACTCCAGCACCTGCTAAACATACCTGGATGTGCCTAGGTCCTACAACTCCAGCACCTGCTAAACATACTTGGATGTGCCTAGGTCCTACAACTCCAGCACCTGCTAAACATACCTGGATGTGCCTAGGTCCTGTAACTCCAGCACCTGCTAAACATACTTGGATGTGCCTAGGTCCTGTAACTCCAGCACCTGCTAAACATACCTGGATGTGCCTAGGTCCTACAACTCCAGCACCTGCTAAACATACCTGGATGTGCCTATGTCCTACAACTCCAGCACCTGCTAAACATACTTGGATGTGCATAGGTCCTACAACTCCAACACCTGCTAAACATACCTGGATGTGTCTAGGTCCTACAACTCCAGCACCTGCTAAACATACCTGGATGTGCCTAGGTCCTACAACTCCAGCACCTGCTAAACATACTTGGATGTGCCTAGGTCCTACAACTCCAGCACCTGCTAAACATACTTGGATGTGCCTAGGTCCTACAACTCCAGCACCTGCTAAACATACTTGGATGTGCCTAGGTCCTGTAACTCCAGCACCTGCTAAACATACCTGGATGTGCCTAGGTCCTACAACTCCAGCACCTGCTAAACATACTTGGATGTGCCTAGGTCCTGTAACTCCAGCACCTGCTAAACATACCTGGATGTGCCTAGGTCCTACAACTCCAGCACCTGCTAAACATACCTGGATGTGCCTAGGTCCTACAACTCCAGCACCTGCTAAACATACTTGGATGTGCCTAGGTCCTGTAACTCCAGCACCTGCTAAACATACCTGGATGTGCCTAGGTCCTACAACTCCAGCACCTGCTAAACATACCTGGATGTGCCTAGGTCCTACAACTCCAGCACCTGCTAAACATACCTGGATGTGCCTAGGTCCTACAACTCCAACACCTGCTAAACATACCTGGATGTGCCTAGGTCCTACAACTCCAGCACCTGCTAAACATACTTGGATGTGCCTAGGTCCTACAACTCCAGCACCTGCTAAACATACCTGGATGTGCCTAGGTCCTGTAACTCCAGCACCTGCTAAACATACCTGGATGTGTCTAGGTCCTACAACTCCAGCACCTGCTAAACATACCTGGATGTGCCTAGGTCCTACAACTCCAGCACCTGCTAAACATACCTGGATGTGTCTAGGTCCTACAACTCCAGCACCTGCTAAACATACCTGGATGTGCCTAGGTCCTACAACTCCAGCACCTGCTAAACATACCTGGATGTTCTTCAGCTTCAGTACACGGGCGGATTGGCCATCTGGCAATTCTGGCAAATGCGAGATGGGCTGGAAAATGTTTTGGTTGGGTGGGCTGGTCGAAATTGACCAACGCAAAAATATTTGTTGATGTATAAAAAATATAACAATGAAAAAGGTGACATTAAAATGAAGCCAAATGTAATCTTTTTTTTCTTTTTTTTTTTACTAAGTTGCACATCTCAAGAAGGCACCGAATTGGTGGAACTACGCTGTTAGAAGAAAAAAAAAGTTCTATCCAAGGACCTTAAAGGGTTCTACGGGCATAGGAAAACCCTTTGAGCAGAGGGTTCTACCTGGAACCAAAAGGAGTTATCCGATGAGGACAGCTGAAGAACCATTTTTCTAAACCCTTTGTTCTAAGAGTACAGCCTACACACTAAAGCCCAGGAGATATGTTTCAAACAAGATAAGCCCAACACACCCAGCCCTAAAACATCAACATACACCCATTATTAGGATCACAATGGGTTTATATACTTCAATATAAACACAACATGTAAAGTGTTGGTCCCATGTTTTATGAGCTGAAGTAAAAGGATTCCGTATATGCTCCAGACGCACAAAAAACTTATTTCTCTAAAATGTTGACCACAAATTTGTTTACATCCCTGTTAGTGAACATTTCTCCTTTGCCAAGATAAGACAGGTGTGGCATATCAAGAAGCTTATTAAAACAGTATGATCCTTACACAGGTGAACCTTGTGCTGGGGGGGGCAATAAAAGGCCACTCTAAAATGAGCCGTTTTGTCACACAACACAATGCCACAGATGTCTCAAGTTTTGAGGGAGCGTGCAATTGACATGCTGCCTACAGGAATGTCCACCAGAGATGTTGCAAAATAATTTAATATTAATTTTGGCAAAACAGGCAAAACAACAGGTCAAGAGCAGGCAGAGGTCAGTAATCCAGATCAGAGTCCAAAAGGTACAGAACGGCAGGCAGTCTCAGGGAGGGCAGAATGGTCCAAACCAGGAAAACTAGAAACCAGGAACTTTAGAAAACACAGGAGCAAGGGGATAACCACTGGTAGGCTTGACGAACAAAACAAACTGGCAACAGACAAACAGAGAACAGGTATAAAATACAAAGGTGGATAATGAGCGGAGAGCGGAGCACAATGAGCGGAGCACAAGGACAGGTGGTTAATGAGGGGAGATGGGAGATACCTGGTGGGGGGTGGAGACGAGCACAAGGACAGGTGGATAATGATGGGAGACACCTGGTGGGGGGTGGAGACGAGCACAAGGACAGGTGGATAATGAGGGGAGATGGGAGATACCTGGTGGGGGGTGGAGACGAGCACAAGGACAGGTGGATAATGTGGGGAGATACCTGGTGGGGGGTGGAGACGAGCACAAGGACAGGTGGATAATGATGGGAGATGGGAGACACCTGGTGGGGGGTGGAGATGAGCACAAGGACAGGTGGATAATGAGGGGACATGGGAGACACCTGGTGGGGGGTGGAGACGAGCACAAGGACAGGTGGATAATGAGGGGAGATACCTGGTGGGGAGTGGAGACGAGCACAAGGACAGGTGGATAATGAGGGGACATGGGAGACACCTGGTGGGGGGTGGAGACGAGCACAAGGACAGGTGGATAATGAGGGGAGATGGGAGACACCTGGTGGGGGGTGGAGACGAGCACAAGGACAGGTGGATAATGAGGGGAGATGGGAGACACCTGGTGGGGGGTGGAGACGAGCACAAGGACAGGTGGATAATGAGGGGAGATGGGAGACACCTGGTGGGGGGTGGAGACGAGCACAAGGACAGGTGGATAATGAGGGGAGACACCTGGTGGGGGGTGGAGACGAGCACAAGGACAGGGAGATAATGAGGGGAGACACCTGGTGGGGGGTGGAGACGATCACAAGGACAGGTGGATAACGAGGGGAAACACCTGGTGGGGGGTGGAGACGAGCACAAGGACAGGTGGATAATGAGGGGAGATGGGAGATACCTGGTGGGGGGTGGAGACGAGCACAAGGACAGGTGGATAATGAGGGGAAATGGGAGATACCTGGTGGGGGGTGGAGACGAGCACAAGGACAGGTGGATAATGAGGGGAGATACCTGGTGGGGGGTGGAGACGAGCACAAGGACAGGTGGATAATGAGGGGAGATGGGAGACACCTGGTGGGGGGTGGAGACGAGCACAAGGACAGGTGGATAACGAGGGGAGACACCTGGTGGGGGGTGGAGACGAGCACAAGGACAGGGAGATAATGAGGGGAGATGGGAGACACCTGGTGGGGGGTGGAGACGAGCACAAGGACAGGTAAATAATGAGGGGAGATGGGAGATACCTGGTGGGGGGTGGAGACGAGCACAAGGACAGGTAAATAATGAGGGGAGATGGGAGATACCTGGTGGGGGGTGGAGACGAGCACAAGGACAGGTGGATAATGAGGGGAGATGGGAGATACCTGGTGGGGGGTGGAGACGAGCACAAGGACAGGTGGATAATGAGGGGAGATGGGAGATACCTGGTGGGGGGTGGAGACGAGCACAAGGACAGGTGGATAATGAGGGGAGATGGGAGACACCTGGTGGGGGGTGGAGACGAGCACAAGGACAGGTGGATAATGAGGGGAGATACCTGGTGGGGGGTGGAGACGAGCACAAGGACAGGTGGATAATGTGGGGAGACACCTGGTGGGGGGTGGTGACGAGCACAAGGACAGGTGGATAATGAGGGGAGATGGGAGATACCTGGTGGGGGGTGGAGACGAGCACAAGGACAGGTGGATAATGAGGGGAGATGGGAGATACCTGGTGGGGGGTGGAGACGAGCACAAGGACAGGTGGATAATGAGGGGAGATGGGAGACACCTGGTGGGGGGTGGAGACGAGCACAAGGACAGGTGGATAATGAGGGGAGATACCTGGTGGGGGGTGGAGACGAGCACAAGGACAGGTGGATAATGTGGGGAGACACCTGGTGGGGGGTGGTGACGAGCACAAGGACAGGTGGATAATGAGGGGAGATGGGAGACACCTGGTGGGGGGTGGAGACGAGCACAAGGACAGGTGGATAATGAGGGGAGACACCTGGTGGGGGGTGGAGACGAGCACAAGGACAGGTGGATAATGAGGGGAGATGGGAGATACCTGGTGGGGGGTGGAGACGAGCACAAGGACAGGTGGATAATGAGGGGAGATGGGAGACACCTGGTGGGGGGTGGAGACGAGCACAAGGACAGGTGGATAATGAGGGGACATGGGAGACACCTGGTGGGGGGTGGAGACGAGCACAAGGACAGGTGGATAATGAGGGGAGACACCTGGTGGGGGGTGGAGACGAGCACAAGGACAGGTCGATAATGATGGGAGACACCTGGTGGGGGGTGGAGACGAGCACAAGGACAGGTGGATAATGATGGGAGACACCTGGTGGGGGGTGGAGACGAGCACAAGGACAGGTGGATAATGAGGGGAGACACCTGGTGGGGGGTGGAGACGAGCACAAGGACAGGTGGTTAATGAGGGGACATGGGAGATACCTGGTGGGGGGTGGAGACGAGCACAAGGACAGGTGGATAATGAGGGGACATGGGAGATACCTGGTGGGGGGTGGAGACGAGCACAAGGACAGGTGGATAATGAGGGGAGACACCTGGTGGGGGGTGGAGACGATCACAAGGACAGGTGGATAATGAGGGGAGACACCTGGTGGGGGGTGGAGACGAGCACAAGGACAGGTGGATAATGAGGGGACATGGGAGACACCTGGTGGGGGGTGGAGACGAGCACAAGGACAGGTGGATAATGAGGGGAGACACCTGGTGGGGGGTGGAGACGAGCACAAGGACAGGTGGATAATGATGGGAGACACCTGGTGGGGGGTGGAGACGAGCACAAGGACAGGTGGATAATGATGGGAGACACCTGGTGGGGGGTGGAGACGAGCACAAGGACAGGTGGATAATGAGGGGAGACACCTGGTGGGGGGTGGAGACGAGCACAAGGACAGGTGGTTAATGAGGGGACATGGGAGATACCTGGTGGGGGGTGGAGACGAGCACAAGGACAGGTATATAATGAGGGGACATGGGAGATACCTGGTGGGGGGTGGAGACGAGCACAAGGACAGGTGGATAATGAGGGGAGACACCTGGTGGGGGGTGGAGACGATCACAAGGACAGGTGGATAATGAGGGGAGATACCTGGTGGGGGGTGGAGACGAGCACAAGGACAGGTGGATAATGAGGGGAGATGGGAGATACCTGGTGGGGGGTGGAGACGAGCACAAGGACAGGTGGATAATGAGGGGACATGGGAGATACCTGGTGGGGGGTGGAGACGAGCACAAGGACAGGTGGATAATGATGGGAGACACCTGGTGGGGGGTGGAGACGATCACAAGGACAGGTGGATAATGAGGGGAGATACCTGGTGGGGGGTGGAGACGAGCACAAGGACAGGTGGATAATGAGGGGAGATACCTGGTGGGGGGTGGAGACGAGCACAAGGACAGGTGGATAATGAGGGGAGATGGGAGATACCTGGTGGGGGGTGGAGACGAGCACAAGGACAGGTGGATAATGAGGGGACATGGGAGATACCTGGTGGGGGGTGGAGACGAGCACAAGGACAGGTGGATAATGATGGGAGACACCTGGTGGGGGGTGGAGACGATCACAAGGACAGGTGGATAATGAGGGGAGATACCTGGTGGGGGGTGGAGACGAGCACAAGGACAGGTGGATAATGAGGGGAGAGGGGAGATACCTGGTGGGGGGTGGAGACGAGCACAAAGACAGGTGGATAATGAGGGGAGATGGGAGATACCTGGTGGGGGGTGGAGACGAGCACAAGGACAGGTGGATAATGAGGGGAGATGGGAGATACCTGGTGGGGGGTGGAGACGAGCACAAGGACAGGTGGATAGTGAGGGGAGATACCTGGTGGGGGGTGGAGATGAGCACAAGGACAGGTGGATAATGAGGGGACATGGGAGATACCTGGTGGGGGGTGGAGACGAGCACAAGGACAGGTGGATAATGAGGGGAGATACCTGGTGGGGGGTGGAGACGAGCACAAGGACAGGTGGATAATGAGGGGACATGGGAGATACCTGGTGGGGGGTGGAGACGAGCACAAGGACAGGTGGATAATGAGGGGAGATGGGAGATACCTGGTGGGGGGTGGAGACGAGCACAAGGACAG
>NW_024061447.1:0-112500 GCF_016432855.1 Salvelinus namaycush
TGTAAAACATGCGAATTACTTTAATAAAATTTTCACCAAATCCAAAAAGTTTAAGAGACCTAAAGAGAAATTCATGTTCAATTGTGTCAAAGGCTTTACAGAAGTCCAGAAATAGGACAACCGCATCTGAGTCAATTGCATCTGAATAATCTATAAGGTCCAAGACTAAACGAATGTTAGAGCTTATGTGACGGCCCTTCATAAATCCTGTTTGAGTCTCATTTATAATGGTATCTATTCCTTTCTTTAATCTTTTGGCATAAACCAGAGCAATCAATTTGTAATCAACATTTAATAAAGTAATTGGTCTCCAATTGTCAATGAGAGAAGGGTCTTTATCAGGCTTTGGAATCAATGTGTGGAGACCATTTCATAGTGGAGACCATTTTCCCCATTTTTAATGCAATCTTGAAACATATTGAAAATCGGGTCTTCTAGCAACTCCCAAAACTGTCTTATAGAATTCAACTGACAGGCCATCGGGGCCAGGTGATTTCCCTTTTTTCATTGAATTCAGAGCCTCTAATTTCTCCAATTGACACAGGTGAATCGCAAACTGAGTGGAAATAATCCTCAATTACAGGGACACAATTCTGAATGTGGCAAATGTAGCTTTCACAACCATCTTCCTGAAATTGAGAGCTGTAAAGGTTTTCATAAAAGGAATTGACAAATTATGATATTGTAATGGGATCTTTGCATAAAACATCGTTCATTTTGAGTGCAGTTATAGATTTTCTTTTGTAGTTTCTCTTTTCAAGTGCAAAAAAGTAACTAGTGTTTATTTCCCCCTCTTCAATCCATTTTGCTCTTGACCTTACAAAGGCGCCCTTTGCCAGATCTGTGTTAGTCTGTTCTAATTCTAGTTGTAAAGACCTGAACACAGACTCCTCTTCTTCAGATAGATTATCTTTCTTTAGAAAACTGTCAAGCTTGCTCATCATCTCATTTTCTCTATGGTTCTTTAATTGCATCAGCTCTTTGGCGTGTTTAATGGCTACAACTCTGACTTTATATTTGAAAATTCCCATCTACTTCCATGACCCAAGTCTTTTCTTGCAAAAATATCTTTAGCTAATGATTTGATGTTTTCAATGAGATCAGTATCTTTAAGAAGTGTATTGTTTCATTTCCAATACCCTCGAGTGCCTTTTGATTTTTTAGTAGCTTGTAAATTCAGGGAAATCAAGTGATGATCAGAAAAGGGAGCCAACTGATGATCTACATCTATAACAAATTGTAACAAAAAAGGGGAAATTAGGAATAAATCTATTCTAGATTTAGGTGACATAGTTTTGTTGGTCCAGGTATAACCCTTAGCATCCGGATTGAAATAACGCCAGGCATCCTCAACACAGAGATCCTTGAATAATGTAGTAATAATGTTACTATTTTGAGGGTTTGGACTCGTTCTAGGAGGAAAACGATCAGCAGATGCATCCGGTGTTTCATTAAAATCCCCTGAAATAATTAGAAAAGCCTCTGAGTATTTGATGTTTAAATCCTGTACTTTCCTGGTAAAAAGGGTCTTATTAGGAGCATGTGAGTTATGTCCGTATACATTACAGATGATGAAAATAGCATTGTCAAGTTTAACAGTTACTATGACCCATCTGCCATCTTGTGAAGATGTGGATTCTAGAACGTCACCTTTAAACTTGTGAATAAGTGTCAAAACACCAGCAGAGTGATTTGATCCATGACTGAAATAGGCCATATTTCCCCATTGTGATTTCCAAAATTTCAAATCACTTTCACCCGAATTAGTTTCCAGAAGAAGGACAAAATCTGCATTACTGCGTTTACAGTATAAAAATAAAGCTTTCCTTTTTGTAGGATTTCTCAAACCCCTAGCATTCAGACTAACGATATTGAGTGAATTGAAAACGAACTCCTGCATTAAAAAAAGAAAAAAACACAAATTAGATAACAAGTATTAATATGAACAATAAAACAAAACGGTGAACCTTGAGAGGATTACTCGACGGAAAACCACTCAGCTGAGGTAGCGGTGGTTAACAGAATAACACATCTATTTACTTCCTTTTCTTGGCAAGTGTTCATCAGTTGTAGTTCGAACGGTACATGTATTATTGGCAGTACATTAACTGTACTCATGGTAGTACTCACAGTTCCAATTTGGTTCATGTCAACAGAGTTACCCAGTAATCATTCTTCCTTCGATAAACGCGTGTGGGCCCTTGAACCCCGCCTTCTTTCCCTCTTGTCGCGCCTTCTGTATCAGCGGCCACAGTTTCTCTCTGGCAGCCTGATCCTGCGGTATCAGAGCTTCTTTGATGCGGAGTTTCTTCTCGTCCAGAAACTTGTTCCCCTTGGCCATTTTCCATATGATGTCCCTGTAATGGCGCATAGTTAAGCGCAAGATGATATTACGAGGGGGTCCATCAGATCTTCGTTTCCCAAGTCGATGTACCACATCAATCACGTCTCTTAGCCTGTCTTTGATGCATGGTGACACTTTTCCCAGGATATGAATAACTACTTCTCTAATATCCTCTCTCTCTTTTACACCTTGGATTTTCAGATTCCACCTGCGAGAGTACCTTTGAAGTTCAGCTACATTCTCACACAGCTCATTATTTTTGGATTGCATTTTCTTCAGCTCATTCTCTAGGAACGTTATCTTTTCCTTGTTCTCGCTCACAATTTTGTGTAGTTGATTGACAGTTTCTGACAAATGATCGATCTTCTTTGATGTTTCTTCTGTAGCCCGCTCTATGATGGACACTTTGGAGAGCGTGGCGTCTTGTTTAGTAGACAGGGACTGGATTGCAGAGAAAAGTTCCGACATGGAAATGTCGTCTTTTACTTTTTTCACCAGAGGATTTTTACTTGGGGTCTGAGGTAAAGAGGTTGCAAGGATTTCATCCTGGTCAGTTTTGTTCTTTCTCTTGTTAGAGATCGCGGCTTCTTGTGTATCCATGCAGCTCTGGTCCTCGTTGTGGCTAGCTAGCATGTCAGCCGTCTTCTGTGAGACTTGGATATTTCGTCTACTTTTGTCTTTCTGTCGTGTTCTTCCCATTCAACTTGACAAAAACTAACTCTAAACTTATCCCATGTCCATAAAAAAAGTTATAGTTAGTTTCTTTCAATATTAATAGCCAATATTAGACTGTTAACCACCTAACCCTCAATATTGCTTTGAAGAGCGAGAAAACACTCCTCTCACAGCGACGCCATCTTGGCCTTCCGACAGTAACCAGGGTAACGGGGATACCTAGTCATTTTTGCGTCATCATTGCATGCGATCATCATTCTCAAAGCCGCTGTTTACTTCTAAGATCACTTTAGCACCGCCCTAAAAACCCGATTCAAATTCGACACAAACCTTCAAATAGGTATGTAATGACACGTTATATAAACTCTTTATAGTGTTTTATTTACATTTTAGAGGCGATAAGGTGATAAGTTGGACAGATCGAGTGAAAAAAAGCAATTTCCCACACAACATCTCTCCTTCTCACTATCATGCATTAGTTTCGCTTCCCCACCCGCCATTTTTAGACCCGACGGGGCTCATTGCCTGTTTGAATTATGCAGAAACGGCCAGCGTTTAGGTCATGTAATAGATTCTGTTGGAAAGGGGAGAAATTGTGCTTTACAATGGTATTGACATTACAGTTGATCTGGAAGTATTACGTTTTTGGGGCGCTAAAATAAGGGCAATTGTACGGACCAAGGCGATGTACAAGTTTACGTGAGTTTACATTACTGTTGCTCCTATCTAACAGATATCTTGTGTCCTACCTAACCATGTATCACTACTGTTGCTCCTATCTAACAGATATCTTGTGTCCTACCTAACCATGTATCACTACTGTTGCTCCTATCTAACAGATATCTTGTGTCCTACCTAACCATGTGTCACTACTGTTGCTCCTATCTAACAGATGTCTTGTGTCCTACCTAACCATGTATCACTACTGTTGCTCCTATCTAACAGATATCTTGTGTCCTACCTAACCATGTATCACTACTGTTGCTCCTATCTAACAGATATCTTGTGTCCTACCTAACCATGTATCACTACTGTTGCTCCTATCTAACAGATGTCTTGTGTCCTACTTAACCATGTATCACTACTGTTGCTCCTATCTAACAGATATATTGTGTCCTACCTAACTATGTATCACTACTGTTGCTACTATCATAAAGATATCTTGTGTGCTACCTAACCATGTATCACTACTGTTGCTACTATCATAAAGATTTCTTGTGTCCTACCTAACCAGTGAACGTGTGGCTGTGACCGTCCTGTCAATGCCTGTCATCACTGTTTGATTTATTTTACTGCAGATAAAAACTGAGGCAACCTGAAGTGTGGGTGTCCGTGTGCCTTTCTTCTGGGCGGCTATGTGAAGTTGGTTACACCAGGTGCCTGTACTACAGAAACACTGCTAATCCAAC
This sequence comes from Salvelinus namaycush, assembly GCF_016432855.1. NCBI lineage: Eukaryota > Metazoa > Chordata > Actinopteri > Salmoniformes > Salmonidae > Salvelinus > Salvelinus namaycush. Next base: position 4,429 of record NW_024061447.1, read on the forward strand.
AATAGTGCTAGGTGCCTGTACTACAGAAACACTGCTAATCCAACAATAGTGCTAGGTGCCTGTACTACAGAAACACTGCTAATCCAACAATAGTGCTAGGTGCCTGTACTACAGAAACACTGCTAATCCAACAATAGTGCTAGGTGTCTGTACTACAGAAACACTGCTAATCCAACAATAGTGCTAGGTGCCTGTACTATAGAAACACTGCTAATCCAACAATAGTGCTAGGTGCCTGTACTACAGAAACACTGCTAATCCAACAATAGTGCTAGGTGCCTGTACTATAGAAACACTGCTAATCCAACAATAGTGCTAGGTGCCTGTACTACAGAAACACTGCTAATCCAACAATAGTGCTGGGTGCCTGTACTACAGAAACACTGCTAATCCAACAATAGTGCTAGGTGCCTGTACTACAGAAACACTGCTAATCCAACAATAGTGCTAGGTGCCTGTACTACATAAACACTGCTAATCCAACAATAGTGCTAGGTGCCTGTACTACAGAAACACTGCTAATCCAACAATAGTGCTAGGTGCCTGTACTACAGAAACACTGCTAATCCAACAATAGTGCTAGGTGCCTGCACTACAGAAACACTGCTAATCCAACCAATAGTGCTAGGTGCCTGTACTACAGAAACACTGCTAATCCAACCAATAGTGCTAGGTGCCTGCACTACAGTAACACTGCTAATCCAACCAATAGTGCTAGGTGCCTGTACTACAGAAACACTGCTAATCCAACTATAGTGCTAGGTGCCTGTACTACATAAACACTGCTAATCCAACTATAGTGCTAGGTCCCTCTACTACAGAAACACTGTTAATCCAACCAATAGTGCTAGGTGCCTGTACTATATAAACACTGCTAATCCAACAATAGTGCTAGGTGCCTGTACTACAGAAACACTGCTAATCCAACCAATAGTGCTAGGTGCCTGTACTATATAAACACTGCTAATCCAACAATAGTGCTAGGTGCCTGTACTACAGAAACACTGCTAATCCAACCAATAGTGCTAGGTGCCTGTACTATATAAACACTGCTAATCCAACAATAGTGCTAGGTGCCTGTACTACAGAAACACTGCTAATCCAACCAATAGTGCCTGTACTATATAAACACTGCTAATCCAACCAATAGTGCTAGGTGCCTGTACTACAGAAACACTGCTAATCCAACAATAGTGCTAGGTGTCTGTACTACAGAAACACTGCTAATCCAACAATAGTGCTAGGTGCCTGTACTATAGAAACACTGCTAATCCAACAATAGTGCTAGGTGCCTGTACTACAGAAACACTGCTAATCCAACAATAGTGCTAGGTGCCTGTACTACATAAACACTGCTAATCCAACAATAGTGCTAGGTGCCTGTACTACAGAAACACTGCTAGGTGCCTGCACACTTGAATTAAAGGGGAACTACTTAAAAAAAATTCCCAAACCTCAATTGTGGTCTCCTAATGTGGTTTAAGCATTGTTATGTACTTAGAATATACAATTGTATTGGTTTTCTGTTTTTAAAAAATTGGCGAAATTTTGAAACCTGTGAATTTCTGACTCAGTTTCTCTGTTTCAATAATAGTAATACTATTATCCTACTGAACAGTACAGCTTGGGTTGGTCTACTATTATCCTACTGAACAGTACAGCTTGGGTTGGTCTACTATTATCCTACTGAACAGTACAGCTTGGGTTGGTCTACTATTATCCTACTGAACAGTACAGCTTGGGTTGGTCTACTATTATCCTACTGAACAGTACAGCTTGGGTTGGTCTACTACTATCCTACTAAACAGTACAAATTGTGTTGGTGTACTATTATCCTACTGACCAGTACAGCTTGGGTTGGTCTACTATTATCCTACTGAACAGTACAGCTTGGGTTGGTCTACTATTATCCTACTGAACAGTACAGCTTGGGTTGGTCTACTATTATCCTACTGAACAGTACAGCTTGGGTTGGTCTACTATTATCCTACTGAACAGTACAGCTTGGGTTGGTCTACTATTATCCTACTGAACAGTACAGCTTGGGTTGGTCTACTATTATCCTACTGAACAGTACAGCTTGGGTTGGCCTGACTGTGAAAGACCAATATGGGATTCATCATTTTAGGTCATTCAGAGTGTATATCACTGTTTCTCATGCTTTTCACACAGGGTGCCTTTCCTTCTCTGGGCCGTTTGGAAAATGTTTTACTAAATTAGAGTACTGTGTACCCACTTCTTCAGGCACCACTACACCACTGGCCTACACAACAGCTTTCAACATACCAGTATTTAGTTTGGAAACTTTCAGAAGAAATTCTGGTATAAAAAACACTGTTACGAATCCCTTTGGCCTGACAGTCTAGGGGGGGGATGGTAACGAGACCCATAACATAACTCATGCAAAGTGTAACAGTGACAAAGTAACGGTGAGAATGAAATAACCACAGACAACTAAGTTACCGTCAAACACACAGGGTTTATTTCTAAACATACGGTAAAGGGGGGCAGGAAAAGGGGCTGAGCTGGACCCAAGGAAAGAAATAAGTATTCAAAAATACCCCTAAGTTAGACTAGCTGCTTTAAGAACAGCTAACTAACCAACAATACAGTGGGTGGTCCGCCCAGTTCTAACTAGTGTTCTTAGACAAAGTTTACCTACGGGTAGTGTATGCGCATGGGCGACTTGTCTTGGTTCCCCACCATCAAACACCATAACAAAAACAATACTCACAGGTGGGGACAAAATGATATGGAGGTGCTCAAACAAAAGAGAGCTTAATACATAAAGAGCCAGAGATGGAGAGCGACATAGTAGGCGAGAGTGACACACAGAGAGATCGAGCTCCAGAGAAAACAACTGACAGGGTTTTTAAACCAAGGGAAAGGGAATGTGATTGGATAGGTGAAAAGGAGCAGGTGTCTTCTGATTAGCGACTGATTGATGACTGATTGGGGAATGATGATTGTCACCTGTGAGGAGGGGAGAAGGAGAGAAAAGAAATACACACAGGATACACACAGAATACTTGTATCCGTAACAAACACAATATCAAGATATGTAAAATTATCAATTTATTTGTTTAAAAAGTGGTTGCAATGCTGTGAAAAAGTGTTGTACTCCACTACAGCGGTAAAATAATCGATATTCTCAAAGTTGAGTTTGTCTTTGCAGGGGGACTCTTATTTAGAAGTTAATAATCTGATGTTGTCTGCCAGCATATTATCCTGCTGCTAGCAGAACAGTAATATAAGAGTTTAACCTCGAATATTTGTACGGTGTGCTGCGAGGTACAAACTGCAGAGATATCTATATAGAGATCAATAAGAGGTTATTTCCACAAGAGGGCGAGAAACGCCAGTTAATATTCCAGAATAGAGCACCACAGAATTTATAGGCTCCCTTTGCCAAGTGGTCAATTTGGAGAAACCCTCCGGCCTGGGCCAGGGGTGCGTCCCAAAAGTATTTACTGCTTCCTGACGTTCACTACTCCCCATAAAGTGTAAAAGCATTGGATTGGTGAAGGCATAGGTTATAGAATGAGTTTCCATACTAATCAATTCCTGTCAAATCCTGTCCATGAAGAGAAGTGAACAAGTGCACACTTTGGGAGAAAGGAGAGATTATTGGGGCACAGCCCAGGTATGCAGACGTTTCCCCAGCCCAGGTATGCAGACGTTTCCCCAGCCCAGGTATGCAGATGTTTCCCCAGCCCAGGTATGCAGACGTTTCCCCAGCCCAGGTATGCAGACGTTTCCCCAGTCCAGGTATGCAGACGTTTCCCCAGCCCAGGTACGCAGACGTTTCCCCAGTCCAGGTATGCAGACGTTTCCCCAGCCCAGGTATGCAGACGTTTCCCCAGCCCAGGTATGCAGACGTTTCCCCAGCCCAGGTATGCAGACGTTTCCCCAGCCCAGGTATGCAGACGTTTCCCCAGCCCAGGTATGCAGACGTTTCCCCAGCCCAGGTATGCAGACGTTTCCCCAGCCCAGGTATGCAGACGTTTCCCCAGCCCAGCACCACTTCAACAAATACCAATCAATCAATATATCATCAAATCCTTTATGATTAGACAATTTTACTTCAGGCGTTTCAGTGGTGGTCTGGAACAAAATCCTGCAAAGCCTATATCTCTCCAGGGTTGGTGGGTGACTGTATCTCTCCAGGGTTGGTGGGTGACTGTATCTCTACACACACCAGGACAACAATACATCATTGTCTATGGAGGATAAATAACTACACACCAGGACAACAATACATCATAGTCTATGTGGAGGATAAATAACTACACACCAGGACAACAATACATCATAGTCTATGTGGAGGATAAATAACTACACACCAGGACAACAATACATCATAGTCTATGTGGAGGATAAATAACTACACACCAGGACAACAATACATCATAGTCTATGTGGAGGATAAATAACTACACACCAGGACAACAATACATCATAGTCTATGGAGGATAAATAACTACACACCAGGACAACAATACATCATAGTCTATGTGGAGGATAAATAACTACACACCAGGACAACAATACATCATAGTCTATGTGGAGGATAAATAACTACACACCAGGACAACAATACATCATAGTCTATGGAGGATAAATAACTACACACCAGGACAACAATACATCATAGTCTATGGAGGATAAATAACTACACACCAGGACAACAATACATCATAGTCTATGTGGAGGATAAATAACTACACACCAGGACAACAATACATCATAGTCTATGTGGAGGATAAATAACTACACACCAGGACAACAATACATCATAGTCTATGTGGAGGATAAATAACTACACACCAGGACAACAATACATCATAGTCTATGTGGAGGATAAATAACTACACACCAGGACAACAATACATCATAGTCTATGGAGGATAAATAACTACACACCAGGACAACAATACATCATAGTCTATGGAGGATAAATAACTACACACCAGGACAACAATACATCATAGTCTATGTGGAGGATAAATAACTACACACCAGGACAACAATACATCATAGTCTATGTGGAGGATAAATAACTACACACCAGGACAACAATACATCATAGTCTATGTGGAGGATAAGTAACTACACACCAGGACAACAATACATCATAGTCTATGGAGGATAAATAACTACACACCAGGACAACAATACATCATAGTCTATGGAGGATAAATAACTACACACCAGGACAACAATACATCATAGTCTATGGAGGATAAATAACTACACACCAGGACAACAATACATCATAGTCTATGGAGGATAAATAACTACACACCAGGACAACAATACATCATAGTCTATGTGGAGGATAAATAACTACACACCAGGACAACAATACATCATAGTCTCTGTGGAGGATAAATAACTACACACCAGGACAACAATACATCATAGTCTATGTGGAGGATAAATAACTACATACCAGGACAACAATACATCATAGTCTATGGAGGATAAATAACTACACACCAGGACAACAATACATCATAGTCTATAGAGGATAAATAACTACACACCAGGACAACAATACATCATAGTCTATGTGGAGGATAAATAACTACATTGATGTCTTATCTTCTCTCTTTCTGTTTGTTTGTAGTTTCTCACTGTTTGAATTAGCAGGTGTTATTATTAGCCCCTCATCTGTGTGTGAGAGAGAGAGACAGAAAGAAAGAGAGAGAGAGAGAGAGAGAGAGAGAGAGGGAGACAGACAGACAGAAGAGTCCCCTAAGCAAGCTGGACCTGGTGCTCTGTTCACAAACAGACCCCACAGAGCCCTAGGACAGCAATCATAGACCCAACCAAATCATGAGAAAACAAAAAGATAATTACTTGACACATTTGAAAGAATTAACAAAAAAAAGAGCAAACTCGAATGCTATTTAGCCCTAAACAGAGAGTACACAGTGGCAGAATACCTGACCACTGTGACTGACCCAAACTTAAGGAAGCTTTGACTATGTACAGACTCAGTGAGCATAGCCTTGCTATTGAGAATGGCCGCCGTAGGCAGACCTCGAATCAAATCAAATTGTATTAGTTACGAGCCCCTAACCAACAATGTAGTAAAAAAAATATGAATAAGAAATGAAAGTAACAAGTAATTAAAGAGCAGCACTAAAATAACAATAGCAAGACTATATACAGGGGGGTACCTGGCTCTCAAGAGAAGACAGGCTATGTGCACACAGCCCACAAAATGAGGTGGAAACTGAGATGCACTTCCTAACTTCCTGCCAAATGTATGACCAGTTAATTCATACTGTATGTTGTAGTCTGTCCAAGAGGGGAATCACACAGACTGATCTCAGTTAATTCATACTGTATGTTGTAGTCTGTCCAAGAGGGGAATCACACAGACTGATCTCAGTTAATTCATACTGTATGTTGTAGTCTGTCCAAGAGGGAAATCACAGACTGATCTCAGTTAATTCATACTGTATGTTGTAGTCTGTCCAAGAGGGGAATCACACAAGACTGACAGCCTGTAATTTTATTAAAAGCATTCAGTTGATTACATGGCAGTTTAGAGAGCAACATCATAACAGTAATCTACTTCATAATCAATAATTATATCATGACATTTATAATCAATTCAATTATTATCTCTAGACTACTCACAACATTCAAACAATAATCTACACCATAATCAATATCATAACATTTATAATCAATAACATGAGAGGTAAACAACAACAACAAACCCCTTTATCAAACATTTTTTCAAAATACAAAGAATGACCAGATGATTATAATAATACATGGACTAATAATGGAGACACTTCAAGATAAAGAATCTAAGAGACACTAAATAAGATAAAGAATCTAAGAGACACTAAATAAGATAAAGAATCTAAGAGACACTAAATAAGATAAAGAATCTAAGAGGCACTAAATAAGATAAAGAATCTAAGAGACACTAAATAAGATAAAGAATCTAAGAGACACTAAATAAGATAAAGAATCTAAGAGACACTAAATAAGATAAAGAACCTAAGAGACACTAAATAAGATAAAGAATCTAAGAGACACTAAATAAGATAAAGAATCTAAGAGACACTAAATAAGATAAAGAATCTAAGAGACACTAAATAAGATAAAGAATCTAAGAGACACTAAATAAGACAAAGAATCTAAGATCCACTAAATAAGATAAAGACAAAAGTAAAAGCAATACATTCTGGAACACTAAACAGACGTAATTGAGCTACTCACTTAAAATAATCATAACCCCATGTCACCCAAAACCTCATGTTACCCCAAACCCCATGTTACCCAAAACCCCATGTTACCAAAACCTCATGTTACCCAGAACCCCATGTTACCCAAAACCCCATGTTACCCAAAACCCCATGTGACCCAAAACCCCACGTTACCCCAAACACCATGTTACCCAAACCCCACGTTACCCAGAACCTCACGTTACCCAGAACCCCATGTTACCCAGAACCCCATGTTACCCAGAACCCCATGTTACCCAGAACCCCATGTTACCCCAAATCCCATGTTACCCAAAACCCCACGTTACCCCAAACACCATGTTACCCAAACCCCACGTTACCCAGAACCTCACGTTACCCAGAACCCCATGTTACCCAGAACCCCATGTTACCCAGAACCCCATGTTACCCAGAACCCCATGTTACCCAAAACCCCATGTTACCCAAATCCCCATGTTATCCAAAACCCCATGTTACCCTGGTGGTAAAAACCAAACTAAAATGAATAATGGTGGTTGCAGTCACTCCTTTTAGATTTCTTCCAAGGTTCTAGAAAGATAAACTAATTCTGAACTTGTTATTAAAATTAGAACCACTTCAGGTTTGTCACCACATTTTAAACACCAGTCCACTGCTGACCATCGATTTAAAACACAGAACTGACCTGAGATCAGCATGTAGGGTCAGCTTCATCCTACTCCTACTCCGTCCCCTGGGCTGCTCTCTCCTCTCCCGGTCCAGCTTCAGCTCTGGAGCTCAGAGAGACCATCTCCATGGCATTGACATAAAGATCCATGCTGCTCACCCTGTTCACTCTCTTCTGCCTCCTGGTGGGCTAGGGAGACACAGCACCAACAGTCAGACATTTACTCTCTAGTATCTCCATTCTCTCTCCCTCCCTCTCCCCCTCACCCTCACCCTCTAGTTTAAATGACTTGTAATGTCTGAGTAAATGTCTTTACCTTGTAGTACAGGTAGGAGGTGGTGATGGCTGTCAGTAGGATCAGCAGCACCACAACGTGTCTGATGATGAAGGCTGGCAGAGGAGAGGCTGCAAACAGAAACACCTTTGATGAGGGGACTGATCATCATCACATAGATCTGTGGCAAATCTGTCAATGACAAAGTTATAAGTCTGGTTCATGTTCAGTTACCTGTGATGGTGAGGGAGAGGAGCTCACTCTCAGAGGAGAAGTTATGAGAGAAAACATAATTGTCATAAACACAGCTGTAGTTCCCTTGGTGGGAGTCATCTGCAGCAGGGAAGAGGAAGGCAGCAGAGTGATTGACAGCTGGCTGGGTCTGGGTTCTGTTGGAGCCGGTGAACGTGAGGAGGAAGGAGCCTCCTGGGTACTGTGGCTGAGTGGAGCAGGTGATGGTGAAGCTGTAGCCCCTGAACACCTCGGGCCCCTGGTGGCCCCTGGAGACCCCTCCCATTGAGTCAGTCAGGAAGATATCAGGCTGGACTGTAGCAATAAAAGAGAAGAAGAAAAACCTCTTCAACTAGTTTCCTATAGATATGACAATAACATCAGCATGTAACAGTGCTAGCCACCCTCCCTCACAGGGCAACATGAGTAGTGGGCCTACAGTCACTGAGACAACATATGTTGATATCAGGCTTAAGCAGGACATCTGGAACAAGAGGAGAGAAAAGGAAAACGTAGCTCCTCAACTACTTTCCTCATTTAGATATGACAATAACATGACATGTGACAGTGGTAGTGAGTAGAGACGTTCACTGAGATAACACTCAAATACAAAAGCATTCTGGGATATTTAACTTGTATTTCATTCCTACTTGACTGAGTGATCTATTTTGCAAAGCAGACTGACAAGTTAAACAGTCATCATGAGAGGTGCAGAATGAAGGAAATGAGTTGAATATAATTATAATATGTTGATATTTCCTGAGCAGATCACTGTGAGTCCAGGAAGGAGATATAATACATGGACAAAAGTATGTGGAACTCAGCAGTGAGTTTTACAACAGAGGATTATTTTTACGCTCTACGTGGTTCAACACTCGGCCGTCCGTTCTGTGAGCTTGTGTTGTCTACCACTTCACGGCTGAGCCGTTGTTGCTCCTAGACGTGCCACGTTAACTTCTTATGGCTGCAGGGGCAGTATTGAGTAGCTTGGATGAAAGGTGCCCATTTCAAACGGCCTCGTACTCAATTCTTGCTCGTACAATATGCATATTATTATTACTATTGGATAGAAAACACTCTCAAGTTTCTAAAACCGTTTGAATTATATCTGTGAGTAAAACAGAACTCATTTTGCAGCAAACTTCCTGTCAGAAAGTAAAAAATCTGAAATCGAGGCTCTGTTCCAGGGCCTCCCTATTAATCTGCTTGAAATCTATTAGTATACATGCACTTCATACGCCTTCCACTAGATGTCAATAGGCAGTGAGAGAAGAAATGGAGTGTATAGCTTGATCTGAGGTCAAAAGAGAGGTCTTGGAATGACATGACCCCAAATTCCTTTGTTCAGGAAGGCTCGGGTAGGACATCAGCATTGGCTTCTGAAAAGCTTTCGTTATAGACGGCTACTATCTCCGGCTTTGATTTTATTTGATAAATGTGACAATATCATCGTAAAGTATGTTTTTTCAATATAGTTTTATTAGATTATTGAAATTTTTTCGGGAGTTTTGGCGTGTTCCGTTCTCTGTGTTTGGTGACGATGGACAGCTTCGCGCCACTTTGCTAGTTTTGGTTGCTAATTCGAGAGGGAAAAGGGACATTCTAAAACCAAACAACGATTGTTCTGGACAAAGGACCCCTTGTGCAAGATTCTGATGGAAGCTCAACAAAAGTAGGACCCATTTATGATGTTATTTCGTATTTCTGTCGAAAATGTTTAGACGTATATTCCGCTCTTATTTTGGGCGCTGTCTCGCTATAACGTAATCTGCATGTCGTACTAAAGTTATTTTTAGAATTCTAACACGGCGATTGCATTAAGAACTAGTGTATCTATAATTTGCTGTACAACATGTATTTTTTAGTAAAGTTTATGATTAGTTATTTGGTCAGAATAGGTGAGTGTCAGAAATATATCCGGAGATTCTGGAAAATAGTTGCTACGTTTTCACAATGTATAACCACGGATTTCAGCTCTAAATATGCACATTTGTATTGTATAACCTGATGTTATAGGACTGTCATCTGATGAAGTTTGTCAAGGTTAGTGAAAAATTATATATCTTTTGCTGTTTTTTTGCGATCGCTAACTTTTGCTGCTGATAAATGGGTTGTGTTTTTGGCTATTGTGGTAAGCTAATATAATGCTATATTGTGTTTTCGCTGTAAAACACTTAAAGAATCGGAAATATTGGCTGGATTCACAAGATGTTTGTCTTTCATTTGCTGTACACCATGTATTTTTCATAAATGTTTTATGATGAGTATTTAGGTATTTCAATTTGGTCTCTGTAATTGTTCTAGCTGCTTCGGTGCTATTTGTGATTGCAGCTGCAATGTAAAACTATGATTTATACCTGAAATATGCACATTTTTCGAACAAAACATAGATTTATTGTATAACATGTTATAAGACTGTCATCTGATGAAGTTGTTTCTTGGTTAGTGACTAATTCTATCTCTATTTGGTCGGTTTTGTGCAAGCTACCTGTGCTGTGAAAGAAATGTCTGTGCTTTTTTGTATTTGGTGGTGAGCTAACATAAATATACGTGGTGTTTTCGCTGTAAAACATTTAAAAAATCGGACATGTTGGCTGGATTCACAAGATGTTTATCTTTCATTTGCTGTATTGGACTTGTTAACTTCTAGTTCCTCCCAAACCCAGATCCGGGAGCACCCCCACCAGTAAAAAAGCTGACTAGCATAGCCTAGCATAGCGTCACAAGTAAATACTAGCATCTAAATATCATTAAATCACAAGTCCAAGACACCAGATGAAAGATACACATCTTGTGAATCCAGACATAATTTCTGATTTTTAAAATGTTTTACAGGGAAGACACAATATGTAAATCTATTAGCTAACCACGTTAGCAAAAGACACCACTTTTTTTTACTCCACCAGTTTTTTACTCCATCAGTAGCTATCACAAATTCGACCAAATAAAGATATAAATAGCCACTAACCAAGAAACAAATTCATCAGATGACAGTCTGATAACATATTTATTGTATAGCATATGTTTTGTTCGAAAAATGTGCATATTTCAGGTATAAATCATAGTTTACCATTGCAGCCACCATCACAACTCGACTAGAATAACTACAGAGAGCAACGTGTATTACCTAATTACTCATCATAAAACATTTCTTAAAAATACACAGCGTACAGCAATTGAAAGACACAGATCTTGTGAATCCAGACAATATTTCAGATTTTCTAAGTGTTTTACAGCGAAAACACAATATAGCGTTATATTAGCTTAGCACAGTAGCAAACCACACAACAGCATTGATTCCAGCCAAACATAGCGATAACGTATTCACCACCAAAATATATTAATTTTCACTAACCTTCTCAGAATTCTTCAGATGACAGTCCTGTAACATCATATTACACAATGCATATAGAGTTTGTTCGAAAATGTGCATATTTAGCGGCACAAATCGTGCTTATACAATGAAAATAGTGTCCAAATACTCAAGCAATCTGTCCGGCGCCATCTTGGAAAGACACCTATTCTTATCGAAAACTATTCATAAACTTGACTAAAAAAATACAGGTTGGACAGCAATTGAAAGACAAATTAGTTCTTAATGCAATCGCTGAATTACATTTTTAAAATTAACGTTACTGCGCAATACAGGGTGCGATAACGCAAGGCTACACTGCAAGAAATGGCATCTTATGCATTTGACATTTTTCAACAGAACAATGAATTATCAGCATAAATAGTTCTTACTTTTCGATGAACTCTCATCAGAATCTTGGGAAAGGTGTCCTTTGTCCAGAACAATCGTCTTTTGGTTGAAAGCTGTCCTCTTGTCCTGTCGAAATAGCCGCTAACGTTCGGCATGTGCCGGAAAGGTGTCCAACTCTTGAAAGCGCGTCACAAAGAAATGCCAGAAAATCGCAATAAACTGATATAAATTGCTATAAGTCGGTTTAAATTAACTACCTTATGATGTCTTTAACAACTATAACGAATAAAAACATGACCGGAGATATAGAACTGGCAAAACGAAAGCTTGGCAGGAGGCCACTCTGATGTCCCTACTGCGCCAGGCGCAACGTTGAAAAGAACGGTACTTCCGCTCCAGGGTCTTATATAAGGTCCCAGATTGCGCAATCCACTCCATTCAAATTCTCCCCGCTTACTGACATCTAGAGGAAGACGTATGCAGTGCATGTAGCCCGATGGCTTACATGGGGACTTATAAACTGACCTCAGAACAGGGACCTCGATTTCTGAAATCTCACTCCCTGACAGGAAAAGTGCTGCAGAATGAGTTCTGTTTCACTCAGAGAAATAATTCAAACGGTTTTAGAAACTAGAGAGCAAATGAAAGATACACTAGTTCTTGACGCGTGTCAGAAATAGATCCGGATTACATTGTGCAGTTTGGCTAGTATTCACATTGTTCAACTACGAATTGTACCGCTAAATATGCACATTTTCGAACAAACCATATATGTATTGTGTAATATGATGTTATAGGACTGTCATCTGATGAAGTTTTGAGAAGGTTAGTGAAAAAATTAATATCTTTTGCTGATTTATTCGCTATCGCTAACGTGCATGAATCAATGCTGCTGTGTGGTTGGCTATTGTAGTAAGCTAATATAATGCTATATTGTGTTTTCGCTGTAAAACACTTAAAAAATCTGAAATATTGGCTGGATTCACAAGATGTTTGTCTTTCATTTGCTGTACACTGTGTATTTTTCATAAATGTTTTATGATGAGTATTTAGGTAATTCACGTTGGTCTCTGTAGTTATTCTAGCTGCTTTGGTGAGATTTTGTGACGGTGGCTGCAATGTAAAACTGATTTATACCTGAAATATGCACATTTTTCGAACAAAACATATGCTATACAATAAATATGTTATCAGACTGTCATCTGATGAAGTTGTTTCTTGGTTAGTGACTATTTATATCTTTATTTGGTCGAATTTGTGATAGCTACCTATGCAGTAAAAAAATGGTGGAAATATGCGGTTGGGTCTTTTGCTATCGTGGTTAGCTAATAGAAATACATATTGTGTTTTCCCTGTAAAACATTTTAAAAATCGGAAATGATGGCTGGATTCACAAGATGTTTATCTTTCATTTGCTGTATTGGACTTGTTAATGTGTGAAAGTTAAATATTTCAAAAAAATATATTTTGAATTTGGCGCCCTGCACTTGGCCTGGCTGTTGTCATAGGTGTACCGACCTTGGGCTTGCAGCCATAAGAATTAAGTCACTGAGATTATCAGTAAGGACATTTTACTGCCGATGTTTGGAGATTGCATGGCTGTGTGCTTGATTATATACTCCTGTCAGCAATGGGTGTGGCTGAAATAGCCAAATCCACTAATGTCCACATACTTTTGGCCATATAGTGTATCTTGTTATTACCTGAGCAGATCACTGTGAGTCCAGGAAGGAGATCATAACTTCTAGAACACTCCCTCAGTGAAGACTCAGACCCAGAACAGGAAACTCTAAATCCTCTAGTGGTGTTTCCAGTTAGTACTGAAACAGTGGAGTCACAACCCAGCTGTCTACACACTACTGCAGCTACATACTCCTGGTCCACGTCCTCAGTTCCCACAGTCCTCCACTCTCCCTGGTCGTACCGCTCCACTCCACCAGCACAGCGACTGCCTCCTCCCACCAGCCTCACATCATCAGGCTCTGAGAAAAGAAAAGAGAGAGACAGTAATCTTACTATTTTCTCACTAAAACACACCTATATTGTCTCTCATATTCTTCCCTCCAGGTGAGAAACAATGTTGATTGAGTGACAAACTGTTTCTTACCTGAGCAGGTGAGTCCAACAGCATTACCAGGTAGGCAGGTGTTGTGTTCTCAGTGCATGTAGCCCGATGGCTTACATGGGGACTTATAAACTGACCTCAGAACAGGGACCTCGATTTCTGAAATCTCACTCCCTGACAGGAAAAGTGCTGCAGAATGAGTTCTGTTTCACTCAGAGAAATAATTCAAACGGTTTTAGAAACTAGAGAGCAAATGAAAGATACACTAGTTCTTGACGCGTGTCAGAAATAGATCCGGATTACATTGTGCAGTTTGGCTAGTATTCACATTGTTCAACTACGAATTGTACCGCTAAATATGCACATTTTCGAACAAACCATATATGTATTGTGTAATATGATGTTATAGGACTGTCATCTGATGAAGTTTTGAGAAGGTTAGTGAAAAAATTAATATCTTTTGCTGATTTATTCGCTATCGCTAACGTGCATGAATCAATGCTGCTGTGTGGTTGGCTATTGTAGTAAGCTAATATAATGCTATATTGTGTTTTCGCTGTAAAACACTTAAAAAATCTGAAATATTGGCTGGATTCACAAGATGTTTGTCTTTCATTTGCTGTACACTGTGTATTTTTCATAAATGTTTTATGATGAGTATTTAGGTAATTCACGTTGGTCTCTGTAGTTATTCTAGCTGCTTTGGTGAGATTTTGTGACGGTGGCTGCAATGTAAAACTGATTTATACCTGAAATATGCACATTTTTCGAACAAAACATATGCTATACAATAAATATGTTATCAGACTGTCATCTGATGAAGTTGTTTCTTGGTTAGTGACTATTTATATCTTTATTTGGTCGAATTTGTGATAGCTACCTATGCAGTAAAAAAATGGTGGAAATATGCGGTTGGGTCTTTTGCTATCGTGGTTAGCTAATAGAAATACATATTGTGTTTTCCCTGTAAAACATTTTAAAAATCGGAAATGATGGCTGGATTCACAAGATGTTTATCTTTCATTTGCTGTATTGGACTTGTTAATGTGTGAAAGTTAAATATTTCTAAAAAATATATTTTGAATTTGGCGCCCTGCACTTGGCCTGGCTGTTGTCATAGGTGTACCGACCTTGGGCTTGCAGCCATAAGAATTAAGTCACTGAGATTATCAGTAAGGACATTTTACTGCCGATGTTTGGAGATTGCATGGCTGTGTGCTTGATTATATACTCCTGTCAGCAATGGGTGTGGCTGAAATAGCCAAATCCACTAATGTCCACATACTTTTGGCCATATAGTGTATCTTGTTATTACCTGAGCAGATCACTGTGAGTCCAGGAAGGAGATCATAACTTCTAGAACACTCCCTCAGTGAAGACTCAGACCCAGAACAGGAAACTCTAAATCCTCTAGTGGTGTTTCCAGTTAGTACTGAAACAGTGGAGTCACAACCCAGCTGTCTACACACTACTGCAGCTACATACTCCTGGTCCACGTCCTCAGTTCCCACAGTCCTCCACTCTCCCTGGTCGTACCGCTCCACTCCACCAGCACAGCGACTGCCTCCTCCCACCAGCCTCACATCATCAGGCTCTGAGAAAAGAAAAGAGAGAGACAGTAATCTTACTATTTTCTCACTAAAACACACCTATATTGTCTCTCATATTCTTCCCTCCAGGTGAGAAACAATGTTGATTGAGTGACAAACTGTTTCTTACCTGAGCAGGTGAGTCCAACAGCATTACCAGGTAGGCAGGTGTTGTGTTCTCAGTGCATGTAGCCCGATGGCTTACATGGGGACTTATAAACTGACCTCAGAACAGGGACCTCGATTTCTGAAATCTCACTCCCTGACAGGAAAAGTGCTGCAGAATGAGTTCTGTTTCACTCAGAGAAATAATTCAAACGGTTTTAGAAACTAGAGAGCAAATGAAAGATACACTAGTTCTTGACGCGTGTCAGAAATAGATCCGGATTACATTGTGCAGTTTGGCTAGTATTCACATTGTTCAACTACGAATTGTACCGCTAAATATGCACATTTTCGAACAAACCATATATGTATTGTGTAATATGATGTTATAGGACTGTCATCTGATGAAGTTTTGAGAAGGTTAGTGAAAAAATTAATATCTTTTGCTGATTTATTCGCTATCGCTAACGTGCATGAATCAATGCTGCTGTGTGGTTGGCTATTGTAGTAAGCTAATATAATGCTATATTGTGTTTTCGCTGTAAAACACTTAAAAAATCTGAAATATTGGCTGGATTCACAAGATGTTTGTCTTTCATTTGCTGTACACTGTGTATTTTTCATAAATGTTTTATGATGAGTATTTAGGTAATTCACGTTGGTCTCTGTAGTTATTCTAGCTGCTTTGGTGAGATTTTGTGACGGTGGCTGCAATGTAAAACTGATTTATACCTGAAATATGCACATTTTTCGAACAAAACATATGCTATACAATAAATATGTTATCAGACTGTCATCTGATGAAGTTGTTTCTTGGTTAGTGACTATTTATATCTTTATTTGGTCGAATTTGTGATAGCTACCTATGCAGTAAAAAAATGGTGGAAATATGCGGTTGGGTCTTTTGCTATCGTGGTTAGCTAATAGAAATACATATTGTGTTTTCCCTGTAAAACATTTTAAAAATCGGAAATGATGGCTGGATTCACAAGATGTTTATCTTTCATTTGCTGTATTGGACTTGTTAATGTGTGAAAGTTAAATATTTCTAAAAAATATATTTTGAATTTGGCGCCCTGCACTTGGCCTGGCTGTTGTCATAGGTGTACCGACCTTGGGCTTGCAGCCATAAGAATTAAGTCACTGAGATTATCAGTAAGGACATTTTACTGCCGATGTTTGGAGATTGCATGGCTGTGTGCTTGATTATATACTCCTGTCAGCAATGGGTGTGGCTGAAATAGCCAAATCCACTAATGTCCACATACTTTTGGCCATATAGTGTATCTTGTTATTACCTGAGCAGATCACTGTGAGTCCAGGAAGGAGATCATAACTTCTGGAACACTCCCTCAGTGAAGACTCAGACCCAGAACAGGAAACTCTAAATCCTCTAGTGGTTTTTCCAGTTAGTACTGAAACAGTGGAGTCACAACCCAGCTGTCTACACACTACTGCAGCTACATACTCCTGGTCCACGTCCTCAGTTCCCACAGTCCTCCACTCTCCCTGGTCGTACCGCTCCACTCCACCAGCACAGCGACTGCCTCCTCCCACCAGCCTCACATCATCAGGCTCTGAGAAAAGAAAAGAGAGAGACAGTAATCTTACTATTTTCTCACTAAAACACACCTATATTGTCTCTCATATTCTTCACTCCAGGTGAGAAACAATGTTGATTGAGTGACAAACTGTTTCTTACCTGAGCAGGTGAGTCCAACAGCATTACCAGGTAGGCAGGTGTTGTGTTCTCTGTCTGAGGTGTCACAGTCCAGGAGAAGGGACTCTTTGCCTTTACACTGGAACTCTTTATCCCAGGTCTGACCCTCACCTCCTCCATAGAGCCCCCCCTGTAGAGCTGCAGGAGCCCCACAGCCAAGCTCCCCACAGACTACCTCTGCATCCTGCCGGTCAAAGTCAGCTTCACACCCTGAGGCCCAGGACTGATTGGACTTCACCTCCACTCTCCCAGAGCAGAGACCAGCTCCATCCACAAGCCGCACAGACTCTGGAGAAAAAGAGTTGGTTGAACATTCAATCAGTTTTGTTGATGACACTGTCAAGGACTAAACACAAATATGTTGGATAAAAGATTGTAGTTTGCTATGTTTGATACTGTAAGAGGTAGAAATGGGTTCTTAGTCACTCAGGATCGGGTTGGGAATAATGCAGGCAGGAGACAGGAATAAGTTCACTTCACTTTATAGAAAATAAACAGCTGGACATCCATCAGGCAGCTTCACTTCAGTACCATCTGAACTACAATGATCTGCCCATGAACATCTCCCATAAACCAATATGACAAACACAAATATAATGTTTAAATACATCTGACATCTCTCCCTCTATTTAAATGAAATAAAAACACATAAAACATGATACATGGTAATATTGTATAATGTACAAATAAATCTCTCAATATGACCAGTCTCTTACCTGAACAGGTCACATGATGATAATATTCACCATCACAGACACCAGGTCCTCCTATGATGTCACAATGTCTAATAGAAGGCTCATGTCCCCTGCATCTAAATAGTCTGATTCCTCTTCTTCCATCTTCAATCAGACGTCCTCTAGATTCAGCTACAGGATTCCCACAGTCCAGCTGTCTATACACAACCTTAGTCTCTCTCATCATGCTCCACCACCTAGAACATAGAACTGACCACTCTCCTCTGTAGAAGACTTCCACTGTCCCAGAACAGGAAGTGGTCCCATTCACCAGTCTGACTGAGTATTCAGCTGTAAACAGCAGAGAGGAAAACACAGTGGTGAGGACAGATGATGACAGTGATTCTGTTATTCTAACAGCAGTAATGCTTTGTGGTTGACAAGTATTGGTAGTTCCATAAAACACTACTTGTTATTGGGTTTTAGAATGGTTTGTATGGACACATGAATTTCTCCATGTGGGATAATAAAGTTGACTAATATTGAACTGCTATAATCACTGTAGATTTATACTCTACCTACCTGGTGGACTGACGCTTTGAGCCTGGAGATCTGAGGAGAAAGAGAGAGACAGAGGAGAAAGAGAGAGACAGAGGAGAAAGGGAGGAGTCAGAGGAAGAGAGAGACAGAGGAGAAAGGGAGGAGTCAGAGGAAGAGAGAGACAGAGGAGAAAGGGAGGAGTCAGAGGAAGAGAGAGACAGAGGAGAAAGGGAGGAGTCAGAGGAAGAGAGAGAAAGAGGAGAAAGGGAGGAGTCAGAGGAAGAGAGAAACAGAGGAGAAAGGGAGGAGTCAGAGGAAGAGGAAGAGAGAGACAGAGGAGAAAGGGAGGAGTCAGAGGAAGAGAGAGACAGAGGAGAAAGGGAGGAGTCAGAGGAAGAGAGAAACAGAGGAGAAAGGGAGGAGTCAGAGGAAGAGAGAGACAGAGGAGAAAGGGAGGAGTCAGAGGAAGAGGAAGAGAGAGACAGAGAAAGGGAGGAGTCAGAGGAAGAGAGAAACAGAGGAGAAAGGGAGGAGTCAGAGGAAGAGAGAGACAGAGAAGAAAGGGAGGAGTCAGAGGAAGAGAGAGACAGAGGAGAAAGGGAGGAGTCAGGGGAAGAGAGAGACAGAGGTTAAATGAACATCAACATGACCTTTCATGATGTGATGGGAAGACAGGCTTATCGTTGGTATGGTGCAACAACACCCATGTGTACATACACTATATATACAAAAGTATGTGGACACCCCTTCAAATTAGTGGATTCTATTTCAGCCACACCCCTTCCTGACAGATGTATTAAATCAAGCACTCAGCCATACAATCTCCATAGACAAACATTGTCAGTAGAATGGCCTTAATGAAGAGCTCAGTGACTTTCAACATGACAACATCATAGGATGCCACCTTTCCAAGTCAGACGGTCAAATTTCATAATCCACCAACTCCTCATCTTCCCCTCTCCTCTCGTCTCCTCTTCTCCCCATCTCCTCTCCTCATCTTCCCCTCTCCTCTCGTCTCCTCTTCTCCCCTCCCCTCTCCTCTTCTCCCCCCTCTACTCTTCTCTTCTCCCCCCTCCCCTCTCCTCTTCTCCAACCCTCTCTTCTCCTCTTGTCCCCCTCTCCCTTCTCCACCCCGCTCTCCTCTCCTCTACACTCCTCCCCCTCTCCCAGCTCCCCCTCTCTTCTCCCTCTTCTACCCCTCTCACCCCCCTCTCTTCTCCTCTTCTCCCCCTCTCTTCTCCTCTTCTCCCCATCTCTTCTCCTCTTTGCCCCTCTCTTCTCCTCTTTACCCGCTCTCCTCTCCTCTCTTCAATTCTCTGCTTCTCACCCTCTCTTCTCTTCTCCTCTCCCCTCTCCCTCTCTCTTCTCCACCTCTCTTCTAATCTTCTCCCCTCTCCTCTTCCGCACCTCTCTTCTTCTCCCCCATCTCATCTACTCTGCTCTTCTCCCCCTCCCCGCTCTCCTATTCTCCCCCTCTACACACCTCCCCCTCTCTTCTCCTCTTTTCCCCCTCTTCTCTTCTCCCACCCTCTCCCCTTCTCCCCCTCTTCTCCCCTCCCTCTACTCTTCTCTTCTCCCCCCTCTCCTCTCCTCTCCTCTCCTCCCCTTCCCCACTTCTGCCCCTCTCTTCTCCTCTTTTGACACTCTATTCTCCTCTTCTCCCCTTCTCATTCTCTCTCCACTCCTCTCCCCCACTCCTCTTCTCCCCCTCTTCTCCCCTGTCCTCTCATCTCTTCTCCTCTCACTTTTCTTCTCCCCTCTCCACTTCTCCCCCTCTCTTCTCCTCTTTTCCCCCTCTCTTCTCCTCTTCTGCCCCTCCCTTCTCAACCCCGCTCTCCTCTCCTCTACACTCCTCCCAGCTCCCCCTCTTTTCTTCTCTCCTCCCCCTCTCTTCTCCTCTCCTCTTCTCCCCCTCTCTTCTACACCCTCCTCTCTTCCCCTCCCCCCTCTCCTCTTCTCCCCCTCTCCTATTCTATTCTCTCCTCTTATCCCCCTCTCTTCTCCTCTTATCCCCATATATTCTCCTCTTTCACCCATCTCTTCTCCTCTTTCCCCACTCTCTTCTCCTCTCCTCTCTTCAATTCTCCGCATCTCACCCTCTTCTCTCCTCTCACCTCTCCCTTCTCTTCTCTCTCTTCTCCACCTCTCTTCTAATCTTCTCCCCTCTCCTCTTCTGCACCTCTCCTCTTCTCCCCCATCTCTTCTACTCTTCTCCCCCCTCTCCACACCTCCCCCTCTCTACTCCTCTTTTGTCCCTCTTCTCACCTCCACCTCTTCTCTTCTCTCCTCTCCTCCCCTCCCCTTTCCTCTTCTCCAACCCTCTCCTCTTCTCCCCCTCCTCTTCTCCCCCCATTCTCCCTCCACTCCTCTCCTCTCCTCCCCCTCTCCTCTCCACTTCTCCCCCTCTTTTCCCCCTCTCTTCTCCACTTCTCCTCTTTCCCCCATCTCTTCTCCTCTTTCCCCGCTCTCTTCTCCTCTCCTCTCTTCAATTCTCTGCTTCTCACCCTCTCCTCTTCTCCCCCCCTTCTCCCCTCTCCTTTCTCTTCCTCTCTCTTCTCCACCTCTCTTCTAATCTTCTCCCCTCTCCTTTTCTGCACTGCTCTCCTCCCCCTCCCCGCTCTCCTCTTCTCCCCCTCTCATCTTCTCCAACACTCTCCTCTCCTCCCCTTCCCCACTTCTGCCCCTCTCTTCTCCTCTTCTCCCCCTCTCATTCTCCCTCCACTCCTCTTCTCCCCTCTCCTCTTCTCCCCCTCTCCTCCCCCTCTCTTCTCCTCATCTCCCCCTCTCTTCCTGTTACGGGATTTTTGTATTTAATGACTAAAATATGTATACCTTTGACTTAGAATTATAACTAAACAGAATACTACTATATTACTGTGAGAATTAATCTTATTATAATCATAAATGTTGAATGTTATGTGTTCCTTGTTAGAAAGAATGGGTTTATCTTCAGCCAGGCTTGAATGATGTCTCTACCCAGGGAGGGGAAAGACTTGGGTTGGTTGTAGATAGTTTAACAGGTGGCAGACAGTAATGAGAACTCGAACTGTATTGCCATTGTATCCGAGAGGAGGTTGGACATTAAAACCTATGACATCATCTTTATTATATAACCTGATGTAAAATGTATTATGATCAGTACTCTCGAGAATAAACACTATTGATTGATTGATTTTAAGACTGGTTTCTGTCCATTTGGCTGATAATTATCTTACAAATTCTTATTTATGGGCAGAGTGTTTTAATTGAATTGGTTGATAAACATAGGAATAAAATTCCTTTAACACTTCCCCTCCCCCCTCTATTCTTCTCCTCTTCTCCCCATCTCTTCTCCTCTTTCCCCAACTCTCTTCTCCCCATCTCTTCTCCTCTTCTCCCCCTCTTCTCCTCTTCTCCCCTCCCCTCTCCTCTTCTCCCCTTTTGACACTCTATTCTCATCTTCTCTCCCTCTCTTCTCCTCTTCTCCCCCTCTCTTCCCCTCCTGTCCTCTCCTCTTCTCCTCTCACTTTTCTTCTCCCCTCTCCACTTCTCCCCCTCTCTTCTCCTCTTTTCCCCCTCTTCTACCCCTCTCTTCTCCTCTCCTCCCCCTCTCTTCTCCTCTTCTCCCCCTCTCTTCCCCTCCCCCCTCTACTCTTCTCCCGCTCTCCTCTTCTCTCCTCTTCTCCCCCTCTCTTCTCCTCTTTGCCCGATCTCTTCTCCTCTTTCCCCCATCTCTTCCCCCCATCTCTTCTCCTCTTTCCCTCCCTTCTCCTCTTTCCCCCATCTCTTCTCCTCTTCTCCCCCTCTCTTCTCCTCTTCTCCCCATCTCTTCTCCTCTTCTCCCCCTCTCTT
The DNA here is from genome assembly GCF_016432855.1 of Salvelinus namaycush. NCBI lineage: Eukaryota > Metazoa > Chordata > Actinopteri > Salmoniformes > Salmonidae > Salvelinus > Salvelinus namaycush. The sequence goes on from NW_024061447.1 coordinate 27,057, forward strand.
CTCCTCTTCTCCCCACCTCTTCTCATCTTCTCCCCCTCTCTTCTCCTCTTCTCTCCCTCTCTTCTCCTCTTCTCCCCCTCTCTTCTCCTCTTTTCCCGCTCTCTTCCCCTCTCCTCTCTTCAATTCTCCGCTTCTCACCCTCTCCCCTTCTCCCCTCCTTCTCCCCTCCCCTCTTCTCCTCTCCCCTCTCTCTTCTCTTCCTCTCTCTTCCCCACCTCTCTTCTAATCTTCTCCCCTCCCCTCTCCCTTCTCTTCCTCTCTCTTCTGCACCTCTCCTCTTCTCCCCATCTCTTCTCCCCATCTCTTCCTCCCCGCTCTCCTATTCTCCCCCCTCTCCACACCTCCCCTCTCTTCTCCTCTTTTCCTTATCTTCTCCTATTTCCTCTTCTCTCCTCTCCTCTTCTCTCCCTCTCATCTTCTCCAACCCTCTCCTCTCCTCATCTTCTCCAACCCTCTCCTCTCCTCATCTTCTCCAACCCTCTCCTCTCCTCATCTTCTCCAACCCTCTCTTCTCCTCTTTTGACACTCTATTCTCATCTTCTCCACCACTCTCCTCTTCTCCCCCTCTCCACTTCTCACAATCTCCTCTTCTCCCCCTCTCTTCTCTTCTCCTTTCCCTCCCTCCCTCCCTCCCCTCTCTCTCTCCTCTCCTCCCCCTTTCTTCTCCTCTTGTCCCCCTCTCTTCTCCTCTTCTCCACCTCTACCCTTCTCCTCCCACCCTTTCTTCTCCTCATCTCTTCTCCTATTTCCCCCATCTCTTCTCCCCCTCTCTTCTCCTCTCCTCTCCCCTCTTCTCTTCTGCCTCTCTCTTCTCCTCTTCTACCCTCTACTCTCCTCTTCTCTCCCCCCTCTCTTCTCCCCCTCTCTTCTCCTCTTTCCCCCATCTCTTCTCCTCTTCTCCCAATCTCTTCTCCTCTTTCCCGCTCTCTTCCCCTCTCCACTCTTCAAATCTCCTCTTCTCACCCTCTCCTCTTCTCCCGCCCTTCCCCCCTCCCCTCTTCTCCTCTCCTCTCCCCTCTCTTCCCCTCCCCCGTCTATTCTTCTCCCCCTCTCCTATTCTATTCTCTCCTCTTATCCACTCTTCTCCTCTTTCCCCAACTCTCTTCTCCCCATCTCTTCTACTCTTCTCTTCCTCCCCGCTCTCCTATTCTCCCCCCCTCCACACCTCCCCTCTCTTCCTTCTCTTCTTTCCTCTTCTCCACTTCTCCCCCCTCTCTTCTCCCCCTCTTCTCTTCTCCCCCCTCTCCTCTTCTTCCCCCTCTCCTCTACTCCCCTCTCCTCTCATCTTCTCCAACCCTCTCCTCTCCTCTTCTCCCCTTCCCAACTTCTGCCCCTCTCTTCTCCTCTTTTGGCACTCTATTCTCCTCTTCTCCCCCTCTCCTCCTCTCCCCTTTCCTCCCCTTTCCTCCTCTCTCTAATTCCTCTTCTCCCCCTCTCTTCTCTCCTCTACCTCTCCTCTTCTCTTATCCCCTCTCCAGTCTCCTCTTCTCCCCCCTCTTCTCTTCTCCTCTTGTCTTTACCCCCTCCCCTCTCAACATGGGTCTAGTCCAATCAGACGTGTCTCACCTCAACATGGATCTAGTCCAATCAGACGTGTCTCACCTCAACATGGATCTAGTCCAATCAGACGTGTCTCACCGCAACATAGATCTTGTCCAATCAGACGTGTCTCACCTCAACATGGATCTAGTCCAATCAGACGTGTCTCACCTCAACATGGATCTAGTCCAATCAGACGTGTCTCACCTCAACATGTATCTAGTCCAATCAGACGTGTCTCACCTCAACATGGATCTAGTCCAATCAGACGTGTCTCACCTCAACATGGATCTAGTCCAATCAGACGTCTCACCTCAACATGGATCTAGTCCAATCAGACGTGTCTCACCTCAACATGGATCTAGTCCAATCAGACGTGTTCACACTGATATTGATCTAATAGGCAACAGTGACTTTATTAATGCAACAGAATAAACACTAAAAAACACATTACATTTCAATAGGTGCAATAACTTATCTCTGTACACTATTCTGATTAGATACTATTTAATGCTGAGTTTGGACAGAGGTTTTTATAGGAACACTAAGGCACCTGGATCACATATTGAGATGTGCCTTTAGTTAAGTAAATCAGTTGTTACATGAGGTGACAGTTGTAGGACTGTTAACAAAGTAGCTGAATTGTCAAAGACCGTAGCCTGAGGTCACCCAAAGAAAAGTAATCCAGAACTTTCTCTTGTAAAGAATTACAAATCTACCACTTTCATATAAACCCCTCGATACACAGCAGAACATCTACACTGAATCCATCCACCAAACATCCTGATTTGTTTTAATGAACACTTTTTATGACACTAAAATAACCTTCAACTACAGTATATATGAAGGGATTATTGTCATTGTTACATTATATAGGCTACAGTAAGTTATATTCTTCCATTTTAAATAACAGGCTCTCCCACCATCTAGAATCATCAGGTCTGCTTGCAGATGAACAGAATGTCTTGGAAAGACAGACCTTTACACCTCATAGGCCTGTCCAATACATTGTTGATTTTTATTATTTATACTTTCATTACAAGTTGGGATTTAAATTGATGTACACAGCATGATGTCTCAGTGAAAATGTATTAATATATATTTATTATAAAACAATTTAGAAAACGTCACTCAGATCCTGTTAAATGTGTATAGAGGTATTAGTCTCATGCTACAGTATATAAATGATATTGTTCCATTTTAAACAGCCTAACAGGCTCTCCCACCATCTCTAATGATCTGGTCTGCTTGATGATGAACTAAATGTAGACCACAGCATGATTATTATATGACTACCACATCTCTGTACCCCCCACACACACAATCCATGTTTGGCAGATGCTCTTTTCATTTACAATTTAACCGTTAGTCTACCATTTCAGTGAACTAAGACACCTGGATCACATATTGAGAAGTGCCTTTTGTTAAGTAAATCAGTTGTTACAAAAGGTGACACTTGTAGGTGTCACGACTTCCGCCGAAGTCGGTCCCTGTCCTTGTTCTGGCGGTGAAGAAGGAGGGAGGTCTGCGCCCGTGCTTTGACTATCGAGGTATCAACCAAATCACTGTGAGGTACAGCTACCTCCTGCCTCTCATATCCAGTGCGATAGAGTCAATGCACGGGGCGCGCTTCTTCACAAAATTGGATCTCAGGAGCGCTTACAACCAGGTGCGTATCCGGGAGGGGGACGAGTGGAAGACGGCTTTTAGTACCACCTCAGGGCACTATGAGTACCTCGTCATGCAGTACGGGTTGACGAATGCTCCATCAGTCTTCCAGGCCTTTGTAGACCAGATTTTCCGGGACCTGCATGGGCAGGGTGTAGTGGTGTATATCGATGACATTCTGATATACTCCGCTACACTCGCCGAGCATGTGTCCCTGGTGCTCAGGCTGCTTGGTCGACTGTTGGAGCATGACCTGTACGTCAAGGCTGAGAAATGTCTGTTCTTCCAACAGTCCGTCTCCTTCTAGGGTACCGCATTTCCACTTCAGGGGTGGAGATGGAGAGTGACTGCATTTCAGCTGTGCGTAATTGGCCGACTCCCACCACGGTAAAGGAAGTGCAGCGGTTTCTGTTTGCCAACTACTACCGGAGGTTTATCCGGGGCTTTGTTCAGGTAGCGACTCCCATTACCTCACTGCTGAAGGGGGGACCGGTGCGACTGCAGTGGACGGCTGAGGCAGACATAGCTTTTGGTCACCTGAGGGCTCTGTTTACCTCGGCTCCCGTGCTGCTCATCCGGATCTGGGATAGGAGCCGTGCTCTCTCAGCGCTCGGGTACGCCACTAAAGCTCTGCCCCTGTGCTTTCTTTTCAGAAGAAGCTCAGCCCGGCGGAGCGAAACTATGATGTGGGGGACCGGGAGCTGTTGGCTGTTGTCAAGGCTCTGAAGGTGTGGAGACATTGGCTTGAGGGGCTAAACACCCTTTTCTCATCTGGACTGACCACCGCAATCTGGAGTACATCCGAGCAGCGAGGAGACTGAACCCTCGCCAGGCAAGGTGGGCCATGTTCTTCACCCGTTTTGTTTTCACCCTGTCCTACAAACCAGGTTCCCAGAACGTTAAGGCAGACGCACTGTCCCGGATATACGACACAGAGGAGCGGTCCATAGATCACACTCCCATACTTCCGGCCTCTTGCCTGGTGGCACCGGTGGTGTGGGAGCTGGACGCGGACATCGAGCGTTACGTACAGAGCCCACTCCCCTCCACCTTCCCAGAGGGAAGTTACAGCCCTTACCCATTCCAATACGACCGTGGTCTCACCTGTCGGTGGACTTCCTCACAGATCTTCCTCCCTCACGATCCTGGTCGTTGTGGATCAGTTCTCTAAGTCCTGCCGTCTCCTTCCTTTGCCCGGTCTCCCTACGGCTCTACAGACTGCGGAGGCCCTGTTTACACACGTCTTCCGGCACTATGGGGTGCCTGAGGATATAGTGTCTGATCGAGGTCCCCAGTTCACGTCAAGGGTCTGGAGGGCGTTCATGGAACGTCTGGGGGTCTCGGTCAGCCTTACCTCAGGTTTTCACCCCGAGAGTACCGGGCAGCGGGCGGCGTTCATCCCCTGGGCAGAGATGGCCCAAAACTTGCTCTGCCACTCCTCCACTAACCTCTCCCCCATCCAGTGCGTACTGGGGTATCAGCCGTTTCTGTCACCTTGGCATCAGAGCCAGATCGAGGCTCCTGCGGTGGACGAATGGTTTAAGCGCTCGGAGGAGACCTGGGACGCCGCTCTTGTGCACCTGTAACGGAACCTGCCTCTCCGCCTGCCCTGCCGGAAGCTGGGCCCACGGTTTGTGGGGACATTCAAAGTCCTGAGGAGACTGAACGAGGTTTGCTACAGGTTACAGCTTCCCCTCGATTACCGTATTAACCCCTCGTTCCATGTGTCTCTCCTCAGGCCGGTGGTGGCTGGTCCACTCCAGGAGTCTGAGGTGCAGGTGGTTCCTCCGTCCCCTCTGGACATCGAGGGGGCCCCGGCGTATGCTTTTCGAGCCATACTGGACTCGAGGCGTCGGACGAAAGGCCTTCAGTACCTTGTGGAGTGGGAGGGGTACGGTCCGGAGGAGAGATACTGGGTGCCGGTGGAGGACATTTTGGACCCTTCGTTGCTGCGGGAGTTCCACCGTCTCCATCCGGATCGCCCTGCACGTCAAGGGGGGGGGGGGGGGGGGGGGGGGACTGTTACGACTTCCGCAGAAGTCGGTTCCTCTCCTTGTTCGGGCGGCGTTCGGCGGTCGACGTCACCGGCCTTCTAGCCATCGCCGATCCACTTTTCATTTGTTTTGTCTTTTTTTTACACACCTGGTTCCAATTCCAAATGACATGTTCATTATTTAACCCTCTGTTTTTTGTGAGTGATTGTTTTATGTATGTTCGGTCTGTTATTGGGGTGGCAGGGTAGCCTACGCTCTGGTTAGAGCGTTGGACTAGTAACTGGACCGCTTCTCAGTTCCTATGCTTCCTGGCTGATGTTTTGGTCACTTTTGAATGCTGGCGGTGCTTTCACTCTAGTGGTAGCATGAGACGGAGTCTACAACCCACACAAGTGGCTCAGGTAGTGCAGCTCATCCAGGATGGCACATCAATGCGAGCTGTGGCAAGAAGGTTTGCTGTGTCTGTCAGTGTAGTGTCCAGAGCATGGAGGCGCTACCAGGCTACAGGCCAGTACATCAGGAGACGTGGAGGAGGCCGTAGAAGGGCAACAACCCAGCAGCAGGACCGCTACCTCCGCCTTTGTGCAAGGAGGAGCACTGCCAGAGCCCTGCAAAATGACCTCCAGCAGGCCACAAATGTGCATTTGCATTTGAAATGATTTTATCTTTGGATAAAAGCTAAAAAAAAAAAAAGGTGGGAGAGTTGAGTTATGTACTAGACTGGTGGGGGTCAGGGAGAGAGTTGAGTTATGTACTAGACTGGTGGGGGTCAGGGAGAGAGCTGAGTTATGTACTAGACTGGTGGGGGTCAGGGAGAGAGCTGAGTTATGTACTAGACTGGTGGGGGTCAGAGAGAGAGTTGAGTTATGTACTAGGCTGGTGGGGGTCAGGGAGAGAGTTGAGTTATGTACAAGACTGGTGGGGGTCAGAGAGAGAGTTGAGTTATGTACAAGACTGGTGGAGATCTGGCGTCCAGGCGGCCCTGGCAGAAGCAGTGGGTTCTGGGTAAAATCACTGGGTAAAAAGCCCTATTACATCCTGTGTGTTGTGATAATTGTGTTGTTGCTCTGTAACCTGTTAGTTTATAATATTACATCCTGTGTGTTGTGATAATTGTGTTGTTTCTCTGTAACCTGTTAGTTTATAATATTACATCCTGTGTGTTGTGATAATTGTGTTGTTTCTCTGTAACCTGTTAGTTTATAATATTACATCCTGTGTGTTGTGATAATTGTGTTGTTTCTCTGTAACCTGTTAGTTTATAATATTACATCCTGTGTGTTGTGATAATTGTGTTGTTTGCTCTGTAACCTGTTAGTTTATAATATTACATCCTGTATGTTGTGATAATTGTGTTGTTGCTCTGTAACCTGTTAGTTTATAATATTACATCCTGTGTGTTGTGATAATTGTGTTGTTTCTCTGTAACCTGTTAGTTTATAATATTACATCCTGTGTGTTGTGATAATTGTGTTGTTTCTCTGTAACCTGTTAGTTTATATGCCTTGACACTGTGATATAGAAGTCTAAAACTGAGATTGTAAGAAGACACAGTGGCAGAATATATTCAACCATATTTTTGTTTCATCACAAAACCAGAGAGCAACATCTATCCTGTAAAGTCCACAAAACATATTACATGTAACAAACAGTTACATGACCTGCAGCATGGTCAAGCAAGGTCATGTTTCTGACATTTTCTGACTACTAAAAAACTATTGATTTAGAACCACAGAGTTACAGCAAGTCACAAAGACAACAGGAGCTGCCTCCACTATTCCAGCACCATTTCAACTTCAACATTTCAACATCATCAAATCACCTCTGCTTAGTCTAATACAGTTTGTGTGTGTGTGTGTGTGTGTGTGTGTGTGTGTGTGTGTGTGTGTGTGTGTGTGTGTGTGTGTGTGTGTGTGTGTGTGTGTGTGTGTGTGTGTGTGTGTGTGTGTGTGTGTGTGACTGTGTGTGTGCGTGTGTGTGTGTGTGTGTGTGTGCGCGCGAGTGCTTGTGTGTGTGTGTGTGTGTGTGTGTGTGTGTGTGTGTGTGTGTGTGTGTGTGTGTGTGTGTGTGTGTGTGTGTGTGTGTGTGTGTGTGTGTGTGTGTGTGTTTGCAAGTAGAAAACACATGTTGACTCACCCTACCTGTAGAGAAACACCAATGCCAACCTCCTCTTTTATGGATCTTACACATCTATGACTCTGTCATACAGGACACCATTTTAGTTTTTTTTCTCCTAAGGTACCTGGATAAAATGCTTGCTGGCTAGCTTAACTTCCTGACATGGGCAACGATGCGCCAGGCCAGCTAGTTAACATTAACCTACTACATCTAGCTACAGTACATGTTGAACTTCCATCCTCTCAGGCCAGCTAGTTAACATTAGCCTGCTACATCTAGCTACAGTACATGTTGAACTTCCATCCTCTCAGGTCAGCTAGTTAACATTAGCCTACTACATCTAGCTACATGTTGAACTTCCATCCTCTCAGGCCAGCTAGTTAACATTAGCCTACTACATCTAGCTACAGTACATGTTGAACTTCCATCCTCTCAGGCCAGCTAGTTAACATTAGCCTACTACATCTAGCTACAGTACATGTTGAACTTCCATCCTCTCAGGTCAGCTAGTTAACATTAGCCTACTACATCTAGCTACAGTACATGTTGAACTTCCATCCTCTCAGGTCAGCTAGTTAACATTAGCCTACTACATCTAGCTACAGTACATGTTGAACTTCCATCCTCTCAGGCCAGCTAGTTAACATTAGCCTGCTACATCTAGCTACAGTACATGTTGAACTTCCATCCTCTCAGGTCAGCTAGTTAACATTAGCCTACTACATCTAGCTACATGTTGAACTTCCATCCTCTCAGGCCAGCTAGTTAACATTAGCCTACTACATCTAGCTACAGTACATGTTGAACTTCCATCCTCTCAGGCCAGCTAGTTAACATTAGCCTACTACATCTAGCTACAGTACATGTTGAACTTCCATCCTCTCAGGTCAGCTAGTTAACATTAGCCTACTACATCTAGCTACAGTACATGTTGAACTTCCATCCTCTCAGGCCAGCTAGTTAACATTAGCCTGCTACATCTAGCTACAGTACATGTTGAACTTCCATCCTCTCAGGCCAGCTAGTTAACATTAGCCTGCTACATCTAGCTACAGTACATGTTGAACTTCCATCCTCTCAGGCCAGCTAGTTAACATTAGCCTACTACATCTAGCTACAGTACATGTTGAACTTCCACCCTCTCAGGTCAGCTAGTTAACATTAGCTTGCTACATCTAGCTACAGTACATGTTGAACTTCCATCCTCTCAGGCCAGCTAGTTAACATTAGCCTGCTACATCTAGCTACAGTACATGTTGAACTTCCACCCTCTCAGGTCAGCTACTTAACATTAGCCTACTACATGTAGCTACAGTATATGTTGAACTTCCATCCTCTCAGGTCAGGGGCACAATGTATGAATTTATGGTTGGATCAGAATCACCGTTATAATCATTGTCCAGTACCGAGAATTAAAACCACAAGTCCAAATCCCTCCATCCATGGCTAATATAGTAAAGGGACTATTTTAGCTAGCTGGACAACAACACAATGAGATGCATTCATGTTTTTTTTCTGTCAATTATGACGTCTGGCTTGTGATGTGATTGGTCTGAAGCCAAATCCAACATGGCTTCCCTTTACACTTTTATTTGGTGCGCCAGGACCAATCACAGCTGAGCGCACTCAGTTTAGCTCAACGCTGATGGACTATTAATTAATAAAACATTTATCAAGGGAGGCCAAATGCTCGCTGGCTTCCCTTTCATTCAATGCTGTGGGTGACAATATAATAAACCCACACAGTATCTAGAACTACACAATTATTAAATATTTACTGACTATAAATATAATAAACCCACACAACTATAAAATCTCAAAGTGAATTTAAATGCTGTTTGGCCCTAAACAGACAGTAAACGACTATCTGACCACTGTGACTGATAGAAAACAGAGAAAAAAAATGGACAATGTAGAGACAATGCGAGCATTGTGGGCCCTAGTGGAGCAGGCTGGCTGAGAGGGCCCTAGTGGAGCAGGCTGGCTGAGAGGGCCCTAGTGGAGCAGGCTGGTTGAGAGGGTCCTAGTGGAGCAGGCTGGCTGAGAGGGCCCTAGTTGAGCAGGCTGGCTGAGAGGGCCCTAGTGGAGCAGGCTGGCTGAGAGGGCCCTAGTGGAGCAGGCTGGCTGAGAGGGACCTAGTGGAGCAGGCTGGCTGAGAGGGCCCTAGTGGAGCAGGCTGGCTGAGAGGGCCCTAGTGGAGCAGGCTGGCTGAGAGGGACCTAGTGGAGCAGGCTGGCTGAGAGGGCCCTAGTGGAGCAGGCTGGCTGAGAGGGCCCTAGTGGAGCAGGCTGGCTGAGAGGGCCCTAGTGGAGCCGGCTGGCTGGCTGAGAGGGCCCTAGTGGAGCAGGCTGGCTGAGAGGGCCCTAGTGGAGCAGGCTGGCTGAGAGGGCCCTAGTGGAGCAGGCTGGCTGAGAGGGCCCTAATGGAGCAGGCTGGCTGAGAGGGCCCTAGTGAAGCAGGCTGGCTGAGAGGGCCCTATTGGAGCAGGCTGGCTGAGAGGGCCCTAGTGGAGCAGGCTGGCTGAGAGGTTCCTAGTGGACCAGGCTGGCTGAGAGGGCCCTAGTGGAGCAGGCTGGCTGAGAGGGCCCTAGTGGAGCAGGCTGGCTGAGAGGGCCCTAGTGGAGCAGGCTGGCTGAGATGGCCCTAGTGGAGCAGGCTGGCTGAGAGGGCCCTAGTGGAGCAGGCTGGCTGAGAGGGACCTAGTGGAGCAGGCTGGCTGAGAGGGCCCTAGTGGAGCAGGCTGGCTGAGAGGGCCCTAGTGGAGCAGGCTGGCTGAGAGGGCCCTAGTAGAGCAGGCTGGCTGAGAGGGTCCTAGTGGAGCAGGCTGGCTGAGAGGGCCCTAGTGGAGCAGGCTGGCTGAGAGGACCCTAGTGTAGCAGGCTGGCTGAGAGGGCCCTAGTGGAGCCGGCTGGCTGGCTGAGAGGGCCCTAGTGGAGGAGGCTGGCTGAGAGGGCCCTAGTGGAGCAGGCTGGCTGAGAGGGCCCCTGGTGGAGCAGGCTGGCTGAGAGGGCCCTAATGGAGCAGGCTGGCTGAGAGGGCCCTGGTGAAGCAGGCTGGCTGAGAGGGCCCTATTGGAGCAGGCTGGCTGAGAGGGCCCGAGTGGAGCAGGCTGGCTGAGAGGGCCCTAGTGGAGCAGGCTGGCTGAGAGGGTCCTAGTGGAGCAGGCTGGCTGAGAGGGCCCTAGTGGAGCAGGCTGGCTGAGAGGGCCCTAGTGGAGCAGGCTGGCTGAGAGGACCCTAGTGGAGCAGGCTGGCTGAGAGGACCCTAGTGGAGTCAGCTGGCTGAGAGGGCCCTAGTGGAGCAGGCTGGCTGAGAGGGCCCTAGTGGAGCCGGCTGGCTGAGAGGGCCCTAGTGTATTAGGCTGGCTGAGAGGGCCCTAGTGGATCAGGCTGGCTGAGAAGGCCTTAGTGGAGCAGGCTGGCTGAGAGGGCCCTGGTGAAGCAGGCTGGCTGAGAGGACCCTAGTGGAGTCAGCTGGCTGAGAGGGCCCTAGTGGAGCAGGCTGGCTGAGAGGGCCCTAGTGGAGCAGGCTGGCTGAGAGGGCCCTAGTGGAGCCGGCTGGCTGAGAGGGCCCTAGTGGAGCCGGCTGGCTGAGAGGGCCCTAGTGGAGCAGGCTGGCTGAGAGGGCCCTAGTGGAGCAGGCTGGCTGAGAGGGCCTTAGTGGAGCAGGCTGGCTGAGAGGGCCCTAGTGGAGCAGGCTGGCTGAGAGGGCCCTAGTGGAGCAGGCTGGCTGAGAGGGCCCTAGTGGAGCAGGCTGGCTGAGAAGGCCTTAGTGGAGCAGGCTGTCTGAGAGGGCCCTAGTGTAGCAGGCTGGCTGAGAGGGCCCTAGTGGATCAGGCTGGCTGAGAAGGCCTTAGTGGAGCAGGCTGGCTGAGAGGGCCCTAGTGGAGCAGGCTGGCTGAGAGGGCCCTAGTGGAGCAGGCTGGCTGAGAGGGCCCTAGTGGAGCAGGCTGGCTGAGAAGGCCTTAGTGGAGCCCTTCCCTTACTCTTTCTCTCTTCTCCACAAATCTATCTCCCCCCTCTCTTCCCTCCCTCTCTCTTCCCTTCCCTTCTCTCTCTTTCTCTCCCCTCCCCCCTCTCTTCCCTCCCTCTCTCTTCCCTCCCCTTCTCTCTCATTCTCTCTCCTCCACAATTCTCTCTCTCCCCTCTCCTTTTCTCTCCCTTACCCTCCTCCCTCCTCTACCTCCTCTCTCCCCTACCCTCCTCTGTCCCCTCCCGTCCTCTGCTCTCCCCACCCTTCCTCTCTCCTCCCTCTCGTTCTGCTCATCTCTCTCTCTAACTCTCTCTTTTCTTGACATATAGTGTTGGACTTGATGATCTTGACTCAGCTCATAGACATCTAGCATCTACATCCCTCCCTTCTCCTACTCCACCTTAAGACCTATCTAATATATTGTACATAATATATACTCTCATTCATTTACATAGAGACAGATACAATCAATCATTGACACACTGAATATACAACAGTCAGATGCATGACACCATCACAACTTAACTGACATTAGTGCCTGTCCCCAGATGGACAGTTAGGCTACAGTAAAGTACATTTACAGGTGATCACATCATTGTCCTGCTTTGAGACACATTTTTACTGTCTGCTTCCAGTTGCATGTTATTTTACTAGCCCTGCAAATTATGATATATCTTACAATATCAAAACATATCTCAGTAACTGTCACAAGTGTATATCAATATAACAGCCTCCTACCTGTGCTCTAGAACAGGGTCATCAGTATCACTGCAGGTATCATATCTGTCTCTAACTGGGGCCCCACTGACATATACAAGTCACTGTCATAAGGTTTGGACTGAAGAGTGGAACATACTGCTCGGCTATATGACTTCTATGTCATTAGTTCGTTAGGTCTTAGGCTACAGTAAAGTACATTTACAGGTGATCACAGGTCTTAGGCTACAGTAAAGTACATTTACAGGTGATCACATCATTGTCCTGCTTTGAGACACATTCTAACTGGGGTTACTGTCATGAAGAGTGGACTGAAGTGTGTAACATACTGCTAGGCTTTATGACTTCTATCTCATTACTTCCTTATTTCAATGATGTGAGATAAACTTCTTAGCAACTTATCTTGGATCAGTGGTTGAACACACTACAGCAAACTGAAAAACTCCACAGGAAACTGCTGACAGAGCAGCAAAGTTACACATAGTGTGTCCTATAATATCAGCTCTAACTTTCTACTGCTTGAGTTCACCTCTTATAGAATATTGGCTTAATGTTCCAGCACCTCAATATAAACAGTACCAGCACCCAAAATGAGTACTGATGAGGTCTCATGTTAGAGCAGGAGAAGGGGGGATGTGGTGTAGAAGCTAGAGGTCTGTTACCCAAGTCAACTCAACAGGCCTGATGCTATATGTCAGTGAGTATGAACTATCTCTCTCTCCTATCTCTCTCTCTCTCTCTCCCTCCTACCCTGTCTCCTCCTCAGTCTGTCAGTGGGTAAGAACTATCTCTCTCTCCTATCTCTCTCTCTCCCTCCTCCCCTATCTCCTCCTCAGTCTGTCAGTTAGTAAGAACTATCTCTCTCTCCTATCTCTCTCTCTCTCTCTCCCTCCTCCCCTGTCTCCTCCTCAGTCTGTCAGTGAGTAAGAACTATCTCTCTCCTATCTCTCTCTCTCTCCCTCCTCCCCTGTCTCCTCCTCGGTCTGTCAGTGAGTAAGAACTATCTCTCTCTCCGATCTCTCTCTCTCTCCCTCCTCCCCTGTCTCCTCCTCAGTCTGTCAGTGAGTAAAAACTATCTCTCTCTCCTATCTCTCTCTCTCTCCCTCCTCCCCTGTCTCCTCCTCAGTCTGTCAGTGAGTAAAAACTATCTCTCTCTCCTATCTCTCTCTCTCTCCCTCCTCCCCTGTCTCCTCCTCAGTCTGTCAGTGAGTGAGAACTATCTCTCTCTCCTATCTCTCTCTCTCCCTCCTCCCCTGTCTCCTCCTCAGTCTGTTAGTGAGTAAGAACTATCTCTCTCTCCCTCCTCCCCTGTCTCCTCCTCAGTCTGTCAGTGAGTAAGAACTATCTCTCTCTCCCAGCCTTCTGGTTGATTAAAGACCCCCCCCCCCCCCCTCCACAAAAGGGGGCATATTTGCGTATGTTGTGGTCTTGTGAATTCTGGCTGAATTCTGGTAAAGAGGATGCTCTTTAATCTCAGCATGTCTACAGATTCTCTTTTCTCTCTGTATTTGTTGGCTTGGAAATGTTGATACCGGAGACTGTTATCAGAAGAAACTGTGTAACCAAGCATTTATAGAGGCTGAGAAATGCATTATAATTAATTGGAAGGTTGGTTATCCTCCAACAATGTCACAATGGACGGCAGAAATGTCTCGTTATGTATCACTAGATTTGATTTACTGGTCAACGTTCATGAGGTCAGGATGCCTTATATGGAAAACTGTAGGACAAAAGGAGTCTGTATAAAAAACATGACCACTTCATGTTTTCAACAGCTGCTGGGTTGTTCAGTCCTGGTGGTCTGCTGTCCTGTGGGTTGTCACTCTGGCCTTGACCTAACACACCTGAAACCAACAATGAATGTTTCACTAAGATCCTAAAGCTGAGTGGGATGTGTTGGGTTGGGGTGGTGGAGGACGGGCCGACCCAGCTACACCTTACAGTAAATACAAAAGTATGTGGACACCCCTTCAAATTAGTGGATTCGGCTATTTCAGCCACACCCGTTCCTGACCTGTGAATAAAATCGAGCACACAGCCATGCAATCTCCATAGACAAACATTGGCTGTACAATGGCCTTACTGAAGAACTCAGTGACAATCAACATCATAGTATGCTACCTTTCCAACAAGTCAGTTCATCAAATGTCTACCCTGCTGGAGCTGCCCCGGTCAACTGTAAGTGCTGTTATTGTGAAGTGGAAACATCTAGGAGCAGCAGTGGCTTAGCCTCGAAGTGGTAGCTCACACAAGCTCACAGAACGGGACCGCGAGTGCTGAAGTTTGTCGCGTGTAAAAATCATCTGTCCTCGGTTGCAACACTCACTTCCGAGTTCCAAACTTCCTCTGGAAGCAACTTCAGCACAAGAACTGTTTGTCTGGAGCTTCATGAAATGGGTTTCTACAGCCGAGCAGCAGCACACAAGCCTAAGATCAACATGTGCAATGCCAAGCGTCTGCTGGAGTGGAAACACTTTCTCTGGAGTGATGAATCACGTTTCCCCATCTGGCAGTCAGAACCACAAACCTGGGTTTGGCAGATGCCAGGAGAACGCTACCTGGCCCAAAGCATAATGCCAACTGTAAAGTTTGGTGGAGGAGGAATAATGGTCTGGGGTTGTTTTTAATGGATCGTGTTAGGCCCCTTAGTTTCATTGAAGGGAAATCTAATCGCTACAGCATACAATGACATTATAGACTATTCTGTGCTTCCAACTTTGTGGCAACAGTTTGGGGAAGGCCCTTTCCTGTTTCAGCATGACAATGCCCCTGTACACAAAGCGAGGTCCATACAGAAATAGTTTGTTGAGATCGATGTGGAAGAACTTTACTGGCCTGCACAGGGCCCTGACCTAAACCCTATTGAATACCTTTAGGGATGAATTGAAACGCCGACTGTGAGCCAGGCCTAATCGCCTAACCTCACTAATGCTGTTGTGGCTGAATGGAAGCAAGTCCCTGCAGCAATGTTCCAACATCTAGTGGAAACCTTCCCAGAAGACTGGAGGCTGTTATAGCAGCAAAGGGGCACCAACTCCATATTAATACCCATGATTTTGGAATGAGATGTTAGATGAGCAGGTGTCCACATACTTTTGGTCATGTAGTGTACATTCCCCTTCCATGCAAATGTGTAACTCTCTTTGCAGATGAGATTAAATCTAATTACATTTTTTTAAATCATTTTTTAAATCATTAATTTCAGAGGTCAGGGTCAAGCTGAGCCGGACCAAGATTCGAAAAGGTTACTGGTTATGATGACATCACTGGTGAGAAGTCAGTAATGACAAGATATTCAGTTGGCTGCATGTTAGTCTGTCAGCCCCATCTCTGTTGACATCTCACTTTCTCCCCTCCTTCTAGCTCTCCTTATCTCTGTTGACATCTCTCTTTCTCTCCACGCCTTCTCTCTCTCTCTCCTTCCTCTCTCTCTGTTCCTCTCTCTCTCTTCCTGACAGATAGCATCAGACCTGTTGACTTGGGTAACAGACCTCTAGCATCTACACCCCCCCTTCTCCTACTCTAACATCAGACCAATATAATATATAATATGTAAAGTATTAGTAGTTCCATAAAACACTACTTGTTATTGGGTTTTAGAATGGTTTGTATGAACACATGACTTTCTTCATGTGGTATAATAAAGTTGACTAATATTGAACTGCTATAATCACTGTAGATTTATACTCTACCTACCTGGTGGACTGACGCTTTGAGCCTGGAGATCTGAGGAGAAAGAGAGAGACAGAGGAGAAAGAGAGAGAGAGAGACAGAAAGATAGAGAGAAAGGGAGGAGTCAGAGGAAGAGAGAGGCAGAGATTAAATCAACATAACATGACCTTTCATGATGTGATGGGGAAGATAGGCGTATCGTTGGTATGGTGCAACAACACCCATGTGTAAACACATTCCCCATCTCTCCTCCACCCTCCTCTCTCCTCTACCCTCCTCTCTCCTCCACCCTCCTCTCCCCTCCCCTCCTCTCTCCTCCACCCTCCTCTCTCCTCTACCCTCCTCTCTCCTCTACCCTCCTCTCTCCTCCACCCTCCTCTCTCCTCCACCCTCCTCTCTCCCCCCCCCTCCCCTCCTCTCTCCTCCAACCTCCTCTTTCCCCCCCTCTCCTCTCTCCCCTACCCTCCTCTCTCCCCTACCCTCCTCTCTCCTCCACTCTTTTCTCTCCTCCACTCTCCTCTCTCCTCCACCCTCCTCTCCCCTCCCCTACTCTCTCCCCCCCCCTCCTCTCTCCCCTCCCCTCCTCTCTCCTCCACCCTCCTCTCTCCTCCACCCTCCTCTCTCCTCCAACCTCCTCTCTCCCCCCCTCTCCTCTCTCCCCTACCCTCCTCTCTCCCCTACCCTCCTCTCTCCTCCACCCTCCTCTCTCCTCCACCCTCCTCTCTCCCCTCCCCTCCTCTCTCCTCCAACCTCCTCTCTCCCCTCCCCTCCTCTCTCCCCTACCCTCCTCTCTCCCCTACCCTCCTCTCTCCTCCACCCTCCTCTCTCCTCTCCCCTCCTCTCTCCTCCAACCTCCTCGCTCCCCTCCCCTCCTCTCTCCTCCACCCTCCTCTCTCCCCTCCCCTCTCCTCCACCCTCCTCTCTCCCCTACCCTCCTCTCTCCTCCGCAAATCTCTCTATCCCCTCCCCTCCCATCCTCTCTACTCTACCCTTCTCTCCTACCCTCCACTCTCCCCTTCCCTCCTTTCTCCCCTCCCCTTCTCTCTACCCTACCTTCTATCCCCTACCCTCCTCTCTCCTCTACCGTTCTCTCGTATCTACCCTCCTCTCTCCTCTACCCTTCCCTCTCTCCTACCCTCCTCTACCCTTCCCTCTCTCCTACCCTGCTCTCCCCAACCCTCTTTTCTCCTTCTCAAATCTCTCTCCCCAACCCTCCTCTCTCTCTCTCTCTCTCTCTCTCTCTCTCTCTCTCTCTCTCTCTCTCTCTCTCTCTCTCTCTCTCTCTCTCTCTCTCTCTCTCTCTCTCTCTCTCTCTCTCTCTCTCTCTCTCTCTCTCTCTCTCTCTCTCTCTCTCTCTCTCTCTCTCTCTCTCTCTCTCTCTCTCTCTCTCTCTCCCTCCTCAAATCTCTCTCCCCACCCCTTCTCATCTCTCTCTCTTTCTCTCTCTCTTCTTGACGTATAGTGTTGGACCTGTTGATCTTGACTCGGCTCATAGACCTCTATCATCTACACCCTCCCTTCTCCTACTCTAACATAACACCAATATAATATATACTCTCATTCATTTACATAGAGACAGATACAATCAATCATTGACACACTGAATATACAACAGTCAGATGCATGACACCATCACATCTTAACTGACATTAGTGCCTGTCCCCAGGTGGACAGTTAGGCTACAGTAAAGTACATTTACAGGTGATCACATCATTGTCCTGCTTTGAGACACATTTTTACTGTCTAATTCCAGTTGCATGTTATTTTACTAGCCCTGCAAATGGTAATATATCTTACAATATCAAAACATATCTCAGTAACTGTCACAAGTGTATATCAACATAACAGCCTCCTACCTGTGCTCCACAACAGGGTCATCAGTATCACGGCATATATCATATCTGTCTCTAACTGGGGCTCCACTGAGCGAAACAAGACTACTGTCATGAAGAGAGGACTGAAGAGTGAGAAATACTGCTAGGCTATATGACTTCTATCTCATTACTTCCTGACTTCTATGACGTGACAAACCTTTAAGCAGATAAGATCAGTTAAACCCACCTACCTACAGGAAACACTGACATTAGAAAAACTCCACAGGAAACTGCTGGCAGAGCAGCAAAGTTACACATAGCGTCTGCTATACTATCAACTCTAACTTTCTACTGCTTGAGTTCACCTTTTATAAAGGTATACTGGACAACATGAATAAGGTCTGGATGTCTTATATTGAAAACAGTACAACAAAAGGAGTCTGTATTGAAAAGATGCCCACTTCAAGTTTTCAACAGCTGCTGGGTTGTTCAGTCCTGCCCTGGGGGTCTGCTGTCCTGTGGGTTGTCCCTCTGGCCTTGACCTAATATACCTGAAACCAATAATGAATGTTTCACTAAGACCCTAAAGCTGAGTGGGATGTGTTGGGTTGGGGCTCTGCAGGGCAGTGGACACATAGGGACAGGACAGGGAGACCCAGCTATATTGTGTGGATGTTAAAGAGCTCTACAGTACTACTAGGTCATATGAGATTAATTGTGCTGTTTCTGTGTTAATGTACGTTTAGGTGTTTCCAATCCTTTCCCTTGGGATGAATACGTAATAAAAAAGTAGGAATGAAATTGTGTTGGAGAGAGAGTTGAGTTATGTACTAGACTGGTGGGGGTCGATGAGAAAATTGAGTTGTGTACTAGACTGGTGGGTCTCGGGGAGAGAATTGAGTTGTGTACTAGACTGGTGGGTCTCGGGGAGAGAATTGAGTTATGTACTAGACTGGTGGGTGTCGGGGAGAGAATTGAGTTGTGAACTAGACAGGTGTGGGTCGGGGAGAGAGTTGAGTTATTGACTAGACTGGTAGGGGTTGGAGGAAGAGTTGAGTTGTGTACAAGACTGGATGGGGTCGGGGAGAGAGTTGAATTATGTACTAGACTGGTGGTGTCAGATCAAGAGTTCAGTTAAGTACTAGACTGGATGGGGTCGGGGAGAGAGATTAGTTATATACTGGTCTGGTGGGGGTCGGGGAGAGAGTTGAATTATGTACGAGACTGGATGAGGTCAGGGAGGGAGTTGAATTATGTACTAGACTGGTGGTGTCAGATTAAGAGTTCAGTTAAGTACTAGACTGGATGGGGTCGGGGAGAGAGATGAGTTATATACTGGTCTGGTGGGGGTCAGGGAGAGAGTTGAATTATGTACTAGACAGGCAGGGCACGGGGAGAGAAATTAGTAATATGCTAGAATGGTGTGGGTCAGGGAGAGAGTTGAGTAATGTACTAGACTGGTGGGGGTCAGGGAGAGAGTTGAGTTATGTACTAGACTGGTGGGGGTCAGGGTGAGAGATGAGTAGTATACTAGACTGGTGGGGGTCAGGGAGAGAGTTGAGTTATGTACTAGACTGGTGGGGGTCGGGAGAGAATTGAGTTATGTACTAGACTGGTGGGGGTCAGGGAGAGAATTGAGTTATGTACTAGACTGGTGGGGGTCAGGGTGAGAGATGAGTAGTATACTAGACTGGTGGGGGTCAGGGAGAGAGTTGAGTTATGTACTAGACTGATGGGGGTCAGGGAGAGAGTTGAGTTATGTACTAGACTGATGGGGGTCAGGGAGAGAGTTGAGTTATGTACTAGACTGGTTGGGGTCGGGGAGAGAGTTGAGTTATGTACTAGACTGGTGGGGGTCAGTGAGAGAGTTGAGTTATATACTAGACTGGTGGGGGTCGGGGAGAGAGTTGAGTTATGTACTAGACTGGTGGGGGTCGGGGAGAGAGTTGAGTTATGAACTAGACTGGTGGGGGTCGTGGATAGAATTGAGTTATGTACTAGACTGGTGGGGGTCTGGGAGAGAATTGAGTTGTGTACTAGACTGGAGGGGGTCGGGAGAGAGTTGAGTTAGATACAATACTTTTGGGTGTCAGGGAGAGAGTTGAGTTGGGTTCAAGACTGGTGTGGGTCGGGGAGATAATTTAATTCTGTTCTAGACTAGTGGGGGTCGGAGAGAGAGTTGAGTTATGTACTAGAATGGTGGGGGTCAGGGAGAGAGTTGAGTTATGTACTAGACTGGTGGGGGTCAGGAGGGATATGAGTTATGTACTAGAATGGTGGGGGTCAGGAGGGATATGAGTTATGTACTAGACTGGTGGAGGTCAGGGAGGGATCTGAGTTATGTACTAGACTTTTAGGGATGATGGACAGAATGTAGTTATGTACTAGACTGGTGGGGATGATGGACAGAATGTAGTTATGTACTAGACTGGTGGGGATGATGGACAGAATGTAGTTATGTACTAGACTGGTGGGGATGATGGACAGAATGTAGTTATGTACTAGACTGGTAGGGATGATGGACAGAATGTAGTTATGTACTAGACTGGTGGGGGTCGGGGAGAGAGGACATAAGAGTGGAACATACTGCTAGGCAATATGACTTTAATCTCATTAGTTCCTTACTTCAATGATGAAAGATAAACTTCTCAGCATCTTATCTTTGATCAGTGGTTGAACCCAGCTACCAACAGCAAACTCATGTGTTTTGAAAACCCCCACAGGAAACTGCTCACATGGCAGCAACGTTTCACATAGCGTCTGCTATACTATCAACTCTAACTTTCTACTGCTGGAGTTCACCTTTTAGAAAGGTCTACTGGACATCTTGAATAGGGTCTGGATGCCTTATATTGAAAACAGTACAACAAAAGGAGTCTGTATTGAAAAGATGCCCACTTCATGTTTTCAACAGCTGTTGGGTTGTTCAGTCCTGTCCTGGGGGTCTGCTGTCCTGTCCAGTTATGTACTAGACTGGTGGTGTCAGATTAAGAGTTCAGTTAAGTACTAGACTGGATGGGGTCAGGGAGAGAGATGAGTTATATACTGGTCTGGTGGGGGTCAGGGAGAGAGTTGAGTTATGTACTAGACAGGCAGGGCCCGGGGAGAGAGTTGAGTTATGTACTAGACTGGTGGGGGTAAGGGAGAGATTTGAGTGATTGACGACTGGTGGTGGTCAGGGAGAGAGTTGAGTTATGTACTAGACTGGTGGGGGTTGGGGAGAGTTGAGTTATATACTAGACTGGTGGGGGTCAGGGAGAGAGTTGAGTTATATATTAGACTGGTGGGGGTCGGGGAGAGAGTTGAGTTATAAAATGGACTGGTGGTGGTCAGGGAGAGAGTTGAGTTATGTACTAAACTGGTGGGGGTCAGGGAGAAAGTTGAGTTATGTACGAGACTGGTGGGGGTCAGGGAGAGAGTTGAGTTATGTACTAGACTGGTGGGGGTCGGGAGAGAATTGAGTTGTGTACTAGACTGGTGGTGGTCGGGAGAGAGTGTTGAGGTTTATACTAGACAGGTGGTGCTCAGGTAGAGAGTTGAGTTATGTACTAGACTGGTGGGGGTCAGGGAGAGAGTTGAGTTATGTACTAGACTGGTGGGGGTCGGGAGATAATTGAGTTGTGTTCTAGACTGATGGAGTTCGTAGAGAGGGTTGAGTTGTGTACTAAACAAGAGGGGCTCAGAGCGAGGGTTGATTTGTGTACTATACAGGTGGGGGTCAGGGAGAGTTGAATTATGTACTGGACTCATGGGGGTCAGGGAGAGGGTTGATTTATAAACTAGACTGGTGGGGGTCAGGGAGAGAGTTGAGTATTTTTCTTGACTGGTGGGGGTCAGTTAGTGAGTTGAGTTATATACTAGACCGGTGGGGGTCAGGGAGAGAGTTGAAGTATGTACTATACAGGTGGGGGTCGGGGAGAGAATTTAGTTTTGTACTAGACTGTTGGGGGTTGGAGAGAGAGTTGAGTTATGTACTAGACTGGTTGGTGTCAAGGAGAGAGTTGAGTTATGTACTAGACTGGTTGTGGTCAGGGAGAGAGTTGAGTTATGTGCTAGACTGGTGGGGGTTGGAGAGAGAGTTGAGTTATGTACTAGAATGGTGGGGGTCAGGGAGAGAGTTGAGTTATGTACTAGACTGGTGGGGGTTGGAGAGAGAGTTGAGATATGTACTAGAATGGTGGGGGTCAGGGAGAGAGTTGAGTTATGTACTAGACTGTTGTGGGTCAGGGAGAGAGTTGAGTTATGTACTAGACTGGTGGGGGTTGGAGAGAGAGTTGAGTTATGTACTAGAATGGTGGGGGTCAGGGAGAGAGTTGAGTTATGTACTAGACTGATGGGGGTCAGGGAGAGAGTTGAGTTATGTACTAGACTGGTGGGGGTCAGGGAGAGAGTTGAGTTATGTACTAGATTGGTGGGGGTCAGGGAGAGAGTTCAGTTATGTACTAGACTGGTGGGGGTCAGGCAGAGAGTTGAGTTATGTACTAGAATGGTGGGGGTCAGGGAGAGAGTTGAGTTATGTATTTGACTGGGGGGGTTTGGGAGAGAATTGAGTTATGTACTAGACTGGTGGGGGTCAGGGAGAGAGTTCAGTTATGTATTAGACTGGTTGGGGTCGGGGAGAGAGTTGAGTTATGTACTAGACTGGTGGGGGTCGGGGAGAGAGT
Organism: Salvelinus namaycush; assembly: GCF_016432855.1. Lineage (NCBI taxonomy): Eukaryota > Metazoa > Chordata > Actinopteri > Salmoniformes > Salmonidae > Salvelinus > Salvelinus namaycush. The sequence continues at coordinate 49,215 of NW_024061447.1, forward strand.
TGAGTTATGTACTAGACTGGTGGGGGTCAGGGAGAGAGTTGAGTTATATACTATACCGGTGGGGGTCAGGGAGAGAGTTGAGTTATGTACTAGACTGATGGGGGTCAGGGAGAGAGTTGAGTTATGTACTAGACTGGTGGAGATCTGGCGTCCAGGCGACCCTGGCAGAAGCAGTGGGTTCTGGGTAAATCACTGGGGAAGCCAGTCCAGAAAAAAGCCACATTACAACCTATGTGTTGTGATAATTGTGTTGTTTCTCTGTAACCTGTTAGTTTATATGCCTTGACACTGTGATATAGAAGTCTAAAACTGAGATTGTAAGAAGACACAGTGGCAGAATATATTCAACCATATTTTTGTTTCATCACAAAACCATAGAGCAACATCTGTCCGGTGAAGTCCACAAAGCATATTACATGTAACAAACAGTTACATGACCTACAGCATGGTCAAGCAAGGTCATGTTTCTGACATCTTCTTACTACTAAACAACTATTGATTTAGAACCACAGAGTTACAGCAAGTCACAAAGACAACAGGAGCTGCCTCCACTATTCCAGCACCATTTCAACTTCAACATTTCAACATCATCAAATCACCTCTGCTTAGTCTAATACAGTGTGTGTGTGTGTGTGTGTGTGTGTGTGTGTGTGTGTGTGTGTGTGTGTGTGTGTGTGTGTGTGTGTGTGTGTGTGTGTGTGTGTGTGTGTGTGTGTGTGTGTGTGTGTGTGTGTGTGTGTGTGTGTAAGTAGGAAACACATGTTGACTCACCCTACTTGTACAGAAACACCAATGTCAACCTCCTCTTTTATGGATCCTACACGTCTATGACTCTGTCATACAGGACATGATTTTAGTTTTTTTTCTCCTAAGGTACCTGGATAAAATGCTTGCTGGCTAGCATAACTTCCTGACATGTTGAACTTCCATCCTCTCAGGCCAGCTAGTTAACATTAGCCTACTACATCTAGCTACAGTACATGTTGAACTTCCATCCTCTCAGGTCAGCTAGTTAACATTAGCCTACTACATCTAGCTACAGTACATGTTGAACTTCTATCCTCTCAGTCCAGCTAGTTAACATTAGCCTACTACATCTAGCTACAGTACATGTTGAACTTCCATCCTCTCAGTACAGCTAGTTAACATTAGCCTACTACATCTAGCTACAGTACATGTTGAACTTCCATCCTCTCAGTCCAGCTAGTTAACATTAGCCTACTACATCTAGCTACAGTACATGTTGAACTTCCATCCTCTCAGGCCAGCTAGTTAACATTAGCCTACTACATCTAGCTACAGTACATGTTGAACTTCCATCCTCTCAGTCCAGCTAGTTAACATTAGCCTACTACATCTAGCTACAGTACATGTTGAACTTCCATCCTCTCAGGCCAGCTAGTTAACATTAGCCTACTACATGTAGCTACAGTACATGTTGAACTTCCATCCTATCAGGTCAGCTAGTTAACATTAGCCTACTACATCTAGCTACAGTACATGTTGAACTTCCATCCTCTCAGGCCAGCTAGTTAACATTAGCCTACTACATCTAGCTACAGTACATGTTGAACTTCCATCCTCTCAGTCCAGCTAGTTAACATTAGCCTACTACATCTAGCTACAGTACATGTTGAACTTCCATCCTCTCAGTCCAGCTAGTTAACATTAGCCTACTACATCTAGCTACAGTACATGTTGAACTTCTATCCTCTCAGTCCAGCTAGTTAACATTAGCCTACTACATCTAGCTACAGTACATGTTGAACTTCCATCCTCTCAGTACAGCTAGTTAACATTAGCCTACTACATCTAGCTACAGTACATGTTGAACTTCCATCCTCTCAGTCCAGCTAGTTAACATTAGCCTACTACATCTAGCTACAGTACATGTTGAACTTCCATCCTCTCAGGCCAGCTAGTTAACATTAGCCTACTACATCTAGCTACAGTACATGTTGAACTTCCACCCTCTCAGGTCAGCTACTTAACATTAGCCTACTACATCTAGCTACAGTATATGTTGAACTTCCATCCTCTCAGGTCAGGGGCACAATGTATGAATTTATGGTTGGATCAGAATCACCGTTATTATCATTGTCCAGTACCGAGAATTAAAACCACAAGTCCAAATCCCTCCATCCATGGCTAATATAGTAAAGGGACTATTTTAGCTGGACAACAACACAATGAGATGAATTCATGTTTTTTCTGTAAATTATGATGTTTGGCTTGTGATGTGATTGGTCTGAAGCCAAATCCAACATGGCTTCCCTTTACACTTTTATTTGGTGCGCCAGGACCAATCACAGCTGAGCGCACTCAGTTTAGCTCAACGCTGATGGACTATTAATTAATAAAACATTTATCAAGGGAGGCCAAATGCTCGCTGGCTTCCCTTTCATTCAATGCTGTGGGCGACAATATAATAAACCCACACAGTATCTAGAACTACACAATTATTAAATATTTACTGACTAGAAATATAATAAACCCACACAACTATAAAATCTCAAAGTAAATTTAAATGCTGTTTGGCCCTAAACAGACAGTACACGACTATCTGACCATTGTGACTGATAGAAAACAGAGAAAAAAAATGGACAATGTAGAGACAATGTGAGCATTGTGGGCCCTAGTGGAGCAGGCTGGCTGAGAGGGCCCTAGTGGAGCAGGCTGGCTGAGAGGGCCCTAGTGGAGCAGGCTGGCTGAGAGGGACCTAGTGGAGCAGGCTGGCTGAGAGGGCCCTAGTGGAGCAGGCTGGCTGAGAGGGCCCTAGTGGAGCAGGCTGGCTGAGAGGGCCCTAGTGGAGCAGGCTGGCTGAGAGGGCCCTAGTGGAGCAGGCTGGCTGAGAGGGCCCTAGTGGAGCAGGCTGGCTGAGAGGGCCCTAGTGGAGCAGGCTGGCTGAGAGGAACCTAGTGGAGCAGGCTGGCTGAGAGGGCCCTAGTGGAGCAGGCTGGCTGAGAGGGCCCTAGTGGAGCAGGCTGGCTGAGAGGACCCTAGTGGAGCAGGCTGGCTGAGAGGACCCTAGTGGAGTCAGCTGGCTGAGAGGGCCCTAGTGGAGAAGGCTGGCTGAGAGGGCCCTAGTGGAGCAGGCTGGCTGAGAGGGCCCTAGTGGAGCAGGCTGGCTGAGAGGGCCCTAGTGGAGCAGGCTGTCTGAGAGGGCCCTAGTGGAGCAGGCTGGCTGAGAGGGCCCTAGTGGAGCCCTTCCCTTACTCTTTCTCTCTTCTCCACAAATCACTCTCCCCCCCCCTCTCTTCCCTCCCTCTCTCTTCCCTCCCCTTCTCTCTCTTTCTCTCCCCTCCCCCCCTCTCTTCCCTCCCTCTCTCTTCCCTCCCCTTCTCTCTCATTCTCTCTCCTCCACAATTCTCTCTCTCCCCTCTCCTTTTCTCTCCCTTACCCTCCTCCCTCCTCTACCTCCTCTCTCCCCTACCCTCCTCTGTCCCCTCCCGTCCTCTGCTCTCCCCACCCTTCCTCTCTCCTCCCTCTCGTTCTGCTCATCTCTCTCTCTAACTCTCTCTTTTCTTGACATATAGTGTTGGACTTGATGATCTTGACTCAGCTCATAGACATCTAGCATCTACATCACTCCCTTCTCCTACTCCACCTTAAGACCTATCTAATATATTGTACATAATATATACTCTCATTCATTTACATAGAGACAGATACAATCAATCATTGACACACTGAATATACAACAGTCAGATGCATGACACCATCACAACTTAACTGACATTAGTGCCTGTCCCCAGATGGACAGTTAGGCTACAGTAAAGTACATTTACAGGTGATCACATCATTGTCCTGCTTTGAGACACATTTTTACTGTCTGCTTCCAGTTGTATGTTATTTTACTAGCCCTGCAAATGGTAATATATCTTACAATATCAAAACATATCTCAGTAACTGTCACAAGTGTCTATCAACGTAACAGCCTCCTACCTGTGCTCCACAACAGGATGGTCAGTACCACTGCAGGTATCATATCTGTCTCTAACTGGGGCTCCGCTGAGCGAAACAAGTCTACTGTCATGAAGAGAGGACTGAAGAGTTGAAAATACTGCTAGGCTTTATGACTTCTATCTCATTACGTCCTAACTTCAATGATGTGAGATAAACTTCTTAGCAACTTATCTTGGATCAGTGGTTGAACACACTACAGCAAACTGATATGTTAAAAAAACTCCACAGGAAACTGCTGACAGAGCAGCAACGTTTCACATAGTGTATCCTATAATATCACCTCTAACTTTCTACTGCTTGAGTTCACCTCTTATAGAATATTGGCTTAATGTTCCAGCACCTCAATATAAACAGTACCAGCACCCAAAATGAGTACTGATGAGGTTTCATGTTAGAGCAGGAGAAGGGGGGATGTGGTGTAGAAGCGAGAGGTCTGTTACCCAAGTCAACTCAACAGGTCTGATGCTATATGTCAGGGTCAGGCTGGGCTGGGACAAGAGAGGAACAGGTTACTGGTTATGATGACATCACTGGTGAGAAGTCAGTGATACAAATATATTCAGTTGGTTTCCAAATTGATGTTTTTTCTAGAAGCAACTTCACCAGCTTGTTGTTGTTGTCATGGTTATTCCTGTTGGGTAGCAACTTCACCAGCTTGTTGTTGTTGTTGTTGTTGTCATGGTTATTCCTGTTGGGTAGCAACTTCACCAGCTTGTTGTTGTTGTTGTTGTTGTCATGGTTATTCCTGTTGGGTAGCAACTTCACCAGCTTGTTGTTGTTGTTGTCATGGTTGTTCCTGTTGTGTAGCAACTTCACCAGCTTGTTGTTGTTGTTGTCATGGTTGTTCCTGTTGGGTAGCAACTTCACCAGCTTGTTGTTGTTGTTGTCATGGTTGTTCCTGTTGGGTAGCAACTTCACCAGCTTGTTGTTGTTGTTGTCATGGTTGTTCCTGTTGTGTAGCAACTTCACCAGCTTGTTGTTGTTGTCATGGTTGTTCCTGTTGGGTAGCAACTTCACCAGCTTGTTGTTGTTGTTGTTGTCATGTTTGTTCCTGTTGGGTAGCAACTTCACCAGCTTGTTGTTGTTGTTGTCATGGTTGTTCCTGTTGGGTAGCAACTTCACCAGCTTGTTGTTGTTGTCATGGTTGTTACTGTTGGGTAGCAACTTCACCAGCTTGTTGTTGTTGTCATGGTTGTTCCTGTTGGGTAGCAACTTCACCAGCGTGTTGTTGTTGTTGTCATGGTTGTTCCTGTTGGGTAGCAACTTCACCAGCTTGTTGTTGTTGTTGTCATGGTTGTTCCTGTTGGGTAGCAACTTCACCAGCTTGTTGTTGTTGTTGTCAGGGTTGTTCCTGTTGGGTAGCAACTTCACCAGCTTGTTGTTGTTGTTGTCATGGTTGTTCCTGTTGGGTAGCAACTTCACCAGCTTGTTGTTGTTGTCATGGTTGTTCCTGTTGGGTAGCAACTTCATCAGCTTGTTGTTGTTGTCATGGTTGTTCCTGTTGGGTAGCAACTTCATCAGCTTGTTGTTGATGTCATGCTTGTTCCTGTTGGGTAGCAACTTCATCAGCTTGTTGTTGATGTCATGGTTGTTCCTGTTGGGTAGCAACTTCACCAGCTTGTTGTTGTTGTTGTTGTCATGGTTGTTCCTGTTGGGTAGCAACTTCACCAGCTTGTTGTTGTTGTCAGGGTTGTTCCTGTTGGGTAGCAACTTCACCAGCTTGTTGTTGTTGTTGTTGTCATGGTTGTTCCTGTTGGGTAGCAACTTCACCAGCTTGTTGTTGTTGTCATGGTTGTTCCTGTTGGGTAGCAACTTCACCAGCTTGTTGTTGTTGTTGTTGTCAGGGTTGTTCCTGTTGGGTAGCAACTTCACCAGCTTGTTGTTGTTGTCATGGTTGTTCCTGTTGGGTAGCAACTTCACCAGCTTGTTGTTGTTGTCATGGTTGTTCCTGTTGGGTAGCAACTCCACCAGCTTGTTGTTGTTGTCATGGTTGTTCCTGTTGGGTAGCAACTTCACCAGCTTGTTGTTGTTGTCACGTCCTGACCTTAGTTCCTTTTTATGTCTCTATTTTGGTTTGGTCAGGGCCTGAGTTAGGGTGGGCATACTATGTTTTTCATTCTATGTTTTGTTCTGTGTGTTGTATTTCTATGTGTTTGGCCTGGTATGGTTCCCAATCAGAGGCAGCTGTCAATCGTTGTCTCTGATTGAGAACCATACTTAGGTAGCCTGTTCCCACCTGTGTTTGTGTTGTTTTCTGTTTTGTGTATTGCACCTTGCGGAACTGTTCGTCTGTTGTTTTTGTACAAGTGTTCATATTTATTAAACGTATTCTGAATACTTACCACGCTGCACCTTGGTCCTCTTCTCCTTATCCCGGCGACATTCGTTACAGTTGTTGTTGTTCTGAAGCATCTTGTGTGATGTAGGTCTTGAGGGTAGAGGGTGAGAGAAGATGGATTCTATTCATATGCTGTCCAGCTTCTGAGAACATATTGTGCTAGAATGGAGAGGAGATCAGTAAACAACAGAATATATGGTGCTAGAATGGAGAAGAGATCAGTAAACAACAGAACATATAGTGCTAGAATGGAGAGGAGATCAGTAAACAACAGAACGTATGGTGCTAGAATGGAGAGGAGATCAGTAAACAACAGAACGTATGGTGCTAGAATGGAGAGGAGATCAGTAAACAACAGAACGTATGGTGCTAGAATGGAGAGGAGATCAGTAAACAACAGAACGTATGGTGCTAGAATGGAGAGGAGATCAGTAAACAACAGAACGTATGGTGCTAGAATGGAGAGGAGATCAGTAAACAACATATTTCGATTCTCTTCACAACTAGACAGTACATTTGACTTATGTTGGTTCCATGAAGAACCCTCTGTTAAATGGAACCCAAAAGGGTTCTACCTGGAACTAAAAGGGTTCTTCAAAGGGTTCTCCTATGGGGACAGTGGAAGAATCCTTCTAGGTTCTAGATAGCACCTTTTATTTAAGAGTGTAGGCCTATATTCAAATCCCCGAGCTGCCCCTGAACAAGGCAGTTAACCCACTGTTCCTAGACCGTCATTGAAAATTAGAATTTGTTCTTAACTGACTTGCCTTGTTAAATAAAGGTTAAAACATAAATAATACAACTAGACAGTTAAATTACATTTGACCTTAAAGTAAAATCCTAATTGTATATGTACTTACCTATATAGACACACTTCCCATGGTTTGACAGAAACAAACCAGCTGTAAAGACTATTTTCCTGACTGTCTCTACTGATGGCCTCTAACAGCAGAATAAAATCAGTGGGATATTTAAACAGCACTGAAACAGAGTAGGTTGCTAGTTGACTATGTGTTGGAAATTGTTTCAATGCTGCCGTCTACAGATCTAATGTATTGTAATACCACATGTACCAATACAGTAGAATTGACAGGGACACTGTGTAATGATACAATGACCCTCCATCCAATGTTCTGCTGCTGTTGTGCAACATTGTGACACCACTGACATGTTTACAGGTTGCCATGCCGATGAAAGAGAAGGTGTTTTCATTCTGTAATAAGGCCTTCACTTCAGTCTGGATGGCTGGTTGACTGCAGACAGGTTACACAGTATCAGTGTAGGTGTTAGGCTGTTTCTGCTCTCCTCCCAACTACTAATGGAATTGTCCTGCCAATGCAACGTATGAAAATGTATCCACTCACTACTGTAAGTCTCTCTGGATAAGAGCGTCTGCTAAATGACTCACATGTTCTATGTAATGTTCAGTTTGACAATATCAATGGAATAGACCAAAGCAGAGCCATGTATTTAGATATGAATACATGACTCTGGGCAAAAACACAAACAGATCTGGGACCTGCCAGACTACACAGTTGACATCATAGGGAAACCCGACTAGCTTCTGGTCCAATACTTACTGACTCGGAGCAGGGCGACATGGAGGAGAAAGTTCCTGACCGAAGACACCACATCTTCATCTCTTCCGGGTCCATCTTCGGCCCGAGTCCCTCCATTTTCAGCATCTTTAGTTAATTATCTGGCGGTGATGTGATCTGATTAGCGGCTGTCTGTCAACCAATAGCCTACTATGCTGTGTTATTAGCTAGAGCTAGACAGTCTGAGTACACTACATCCTGAATGGCCACGAAGATGTGTGTCTGAAATGCACCTTTAAGTTCAGTTGGAGCTGAAACGACGGACAGATATCTCGATTGAGGATAATGTCAGTATTTAGCTAAGTTATTAGCTGTTTTGCTCACTAAAGGCGTAACAAAGTGAAACAGTAGATCGCAAAGCCTCAGTTCCGGGAGAGTAGTGGGTAAAACCATTCACCTCATTAAAAGGGGTGATGTAAACAAAGTTTCCTTTCATTATGTGTTACTGAATTCATACAAATATTTGCTGCCATTGTAGTAAGGTTGGTAATACGAGAGGTCTTCAGACTTACCATTTTTGTATTATTTTCTTTGAAAGAACAACTAGTGTGTTTTGAGTGCTTCTCCCCTATTTGGGAAGTTGGTCTGCCCGCTCCTCAGTCTGAGAGAGATTCTGAGAGCAGGTTCGAGTCCTCTTCCTCTGTACATAAAAACTGTTTAAAACTGTATAACACAATAGTGGTTTTGGAAAACTGGTTCATATATCCTAAAGTCAATAGCGAATGTGGCTATGTATATATTTATTTTTCCGATCCTGAATTGAAGACCTATTTCAGCAAGTTAACCAAGTTTTTGCTGTCTTAGCTAGCCGTGTTAATGACGAGCTAACTAGCACCGTTGGTCTCTGCACTACAATGTCACGCCAGCTATTGCCAGCAGGTGATTTACTAGCAGGTGACTTATTGAAATATGTGAATGTTTATTTTCTAACTACCTTTAAAGGTTTATATAAAAGGGTTGTACTTGTGCTCTGTATTTATGGATTAATATCACTTCACATTGAGGGTATGTATCAATAACGTTACTGTTGCTCCTATCTAACAGATATCTTGTGTCCTACCTAACCATGTATCACTACTGTTGCTCCTATCTAACAGATATCTTGTGTCCTACCTAACCATGTATCACTACTGTTGCTCCTATCTAACAGATATCTTGTGTCCTACCTAACCATGTATCACTACTGTTGCTCCTATCTAACAGATATCTTGTGTCCTATCTAACCATGTATCACTACTGTTGCTCCTATCTAACAGATATCTTGTGTCCTACCTAACCATGTATCACTACTGTTGCTCCTATCTAACAGATATCTTGTGTCCTACCTAACCATGTATCACTACTGTTGCTCCTATCTAACAGATATCTTGTGTCCTACCTAACCATGTATCACTACTGTTGCTCCTATCTAACAGATATCTTGTGTCCTACCTAACCAGTGAACATGTGGCTGTGACCGTACTGTCAGTGCCTGTCATCACTGTTTGATTTATTTTACTGCAGGTATACTTTTCTGTATTTTTTGTTATTTTCTAAACACATCGCATGTATACTATACAGTCACTTTGTCGATTCAGTCTGAGAGCAGTGAACATGTGACTGTCCTGTCAATTCCTGTCATCACTGTTTATATATTTTACTGCAGATAAAACCTAGTCAACCTGAAGTGTGGGTGTCCGTGTGCCTTTCTTCTGGGCGGCTATGTGAAGTTGGTTACACCAGGTGCCTGTACTACAGAAACACTGCTAATCCAACAATAGTGCTAGGTGCCTGTACTACAGAAACACTGCTAATCCAACAATAGTGCTAGGTGCCTGTACTACAGAAACACTGCTAATCCAACAATAGTGCTAGGTGCCTGCACACTTGAATTAAAGGGGAACTACTCTCAAAAATCTAGATTTTTCCCAAACCTCAATTGTAGTCTCCTGATGTGGTTTAAGCATTGTTATGGACTTAGAACATACAATTGTATTATTTTTCTGTTTAAAAAAAGTCTGACTTTGAGAACAAAAACCTGAAAAAAAGAGAAATTTTGAAACCTGTGAATTTCTAACTCAGTTTCTCTGTTTCAATAATAGTAATACTATTATCCTACTGACCAGTACAGCTTGGGTTGGTCTACTATTATCCTACTGAACAGTACAGCTTGGGTTGGTCTACTATTATCCTACTGAACAGTACAGCTTGGGTTGGTCTACTATTATCCTACTGAACAGTACAGCTTGGGTTGGTCTACTATTATCCTACTGAACAGTACAGCTTGGGTTGGTCTACTATTATCCTACTGAACAGTACAGCTTGGGTTGGTCTACTATTATCCTACTGAACAGTACAGCTTGGGTTGGTCTACTATTATCCTACTGAACAGTACAGCTTGGGTTGGCCTGACTGTGAAAGACCAATATGGGATTCATCATTTTAGGTCATTCAGAGTGTATATCACTGTTTCTCATGCTTTTCACACAGGGTGCCTTTCCTTCTCTGGGCCGTTTGGGAAATGTTTTACTAAATTAGAGTACTGTGTACCCACTTCTCCAGGCAGCACTACACCACTGACCTACACAACAGCTTTCAACATACCAGTATTTAGTTTGGAAACTTTCAAAAGAAATGCTGGTATAAATAATACAATATTAAAATACGTCAAATTATACATTTATTTGCTCCAAAAGTGGTTGCAATGCTGTGAAAAACAGTTGTACTGAACTACATTGCTAAAATAATCGATATTCTCAAAGTCGAGCTTGTCTTTCCAGGGGGACTCTTATTTAGAAGAAAATAATCTGCTGTTGTTCTGCCAGCATATTATCCTGCTGCTAGGACAAAGGTAATCCAGCATTTACTCTTGAATAATTGTATGGTGAGCTTCAAGGTACAAACTGCACATATACAGAGAGAGGTAGATCACTAAGAGGTTCTTTCCACAAGGGGGCGACGAATGCCAGTTAATATTCCAGAATAGAGCACCATAAAATGTATAGGCTAAGAAGTGGTTGCAATGCTGTGAAAAACAGTTGTACTGAACTACAGTGCTAAAATAATTGATATTGTCAAAGTTGAGCTTGTCTTTGCAGGGGGGACTCTTATTTAGAAGAAAATAATCTGATGTTGTGCTGCTAGCAGAACAGTAATATAGGCTTCTAACCTCAACTATTTGTACGGTGTGCTGCGAGGTACAAACTGCAGAGAAATCTATATAGAGTGAGATCATAAATAGGTTATTTCCACAAGGGGGCGACAAACGCCAGGTAATATTACAGAATAGAGCACCACATAATTTATAGGCTCCCTTTACCAAGTGGTCAATTTGGAGATCCTCAGGCCTGGGCCAGGGTTGCGTCCCAAAAGTATTTACTGCTTCCTGAAGTGTGCACTCGTTCACTACTCCCCATAAAGTGTAAAAGCATTGGATTGGTGAAGGTGTAGGTTATAGCATGAGTTTCCATACTAATCAATTCCTGTCAAATCCTGTCCATGAAGGGAAGTGAACAAGTGCACACTTAGGGAGGAAGGAGAGGTTATTGGGGCACAGCCCAGGTATGCAGACGTTTCCCCAGCCCAGGTATGCAGACGTTTCCCCAGACCAGGTATGCAGACGTTTCCCCAGCCCAGGTATGCAGACGTTTCCCCAGCCCAGGTATGCAGACGTTTCCCCAGCCCAGGTATGCAGACGTTTCCCCAGACCAGGTATGCAGACGTTTCTCCAGCCCAGGTATGCAGACGTTTCCCCAGCCCAGGTATGCAGACGTTTCCCCAGACCAGGTATGCAGACGTTTCCCCAGCCCAGGTATGCAGACGTTTCCCCAGCCCAGGTATGCAGACGTTTCCCCAGCCCAGGTATGCAGACGTTTCCCCAGACCAGGTATGCAGACGTTTCCCCAGCCCAGGTATGCAGACGTTTCCCCAGCCCAGCACCACTTCAACAAATACCTATCAATCAATATATCATCAAATCCTTGATGATTAGACAATTAGACAAACACTTCAACAAATACCTATCAATCAATATATCATCAAATCCTTTATGATTAGACAATTTGACTTCAGGCGTTTCACTGGTGGTCTGGAACAAAATCCTGCAAACCCTGTATCTCTCCAGGGTTGGTGGGTGACTGTATCTCTCCAGGGTTGGTGGGTGACTGTATCTCTCCAGGGTTGGTGGGTGACTGTATCTCTCCAGGGTTGGTGGGTGACTGTATCTCTCCAGGGTTGGTGGGTGACTGTATCTCTCCAGGGTTGGTGGGTGACTGTATCTCTCCAGGGTTGGTGGGTGACTGTATCTCTCCAGGGTTGGTGGGTGACTTCTGGACCCTGATCAGACATGGAGTAGTTGGCTCTGCATTTACACTGGGGCTCTGGGGCTCTGTTCACAAACACAAACAGACCCCACAGAGCCCCAGGACAGCAAACATATTAGACCCAACCAAATCATGAGAAAACAAAAAGATAATTACTTGACACATTTGAAAGAATTAACAAAAAAAAAGAGCAAACTAGAATGCTATTTATCCCTGAACAGAGAGTACACAGTGGCAGAATACCTGACCACTGTCACTGACCCAAACTTAAGAAAAGCTTTGACTATGTACAGACTCTGTGAGTTAGCCTTGCTATTGAGAAAGGCCGCCGTAGGCAGACCTCAAATCAAATCAAATTGTATTAGTTATGAGCCCCTAACCAACAATGCAGTTTAAAAAAAGAATAAGAATAGGAAATGAAAGTAACAAGTAATTAAAGAGCAGCAGTAAAATAACAATAGCAGGACTATATACAGGTGGGTACCTGGCTCTCAAGAGAAGACAGGCTATGTGCACACAGCCCACAAAATGAGGTGGAAACTGAGATGCACTTCCTAACCTCCTGCCAAATGTATGACCAGTTCATTCATACTGTATGTTGTAGTCTGTCCAAGAGGGGAATCACACAGACTGATCTCAGTTAATTCATACTGTATGTTGTAGTCTGTCCAAGAGGGGAATCACACAGACTGATCTCAGTTAATTCATACTGTATGTTGTAGTCTGTCCAAGAGGGGAATCACACAAGACTGATCTCAGTTAATTCATACTGTATGTTGTAGACTGTCCAAGAGGGGAATCACACAAGACTGATCTCAGTTAATTCATACTGTATGTTGTAGTCTGTCCAAGAGGGGAATCACACAAGACTGATCTCAGTTAATTCATACTGTATGTTGTAGTCTGTCCAAGAGGGGAATCACAGACTGATCTCAGTTAATTCATACTGTATGTTGTAGTCTGTCCAAGAGGGGAATCACACAAGACTGACAGCCTGTAATTTTATTAAAAACATTCAGTTGATTACATGGCAGTTTAGAGAGCAACATCATAACAATAATCTACATCATAATCAATAATCAATATCATAACATTTATAATCAATATCTATATACTACTAACAACATCATAACAATAATCTACATCATAATGAATATCATAACATTTATAATCAATAACATCATTATCTATATACTACCAACAACATCATAACAATAATCTACATCATAATCAATATCATAACATTTATAATCAATAACATCATTATCTATATACTACTAACATCATCATAACAATAATCTACATCATAATCTATATCATAACATTTATAATCAATAACATCATTATCTATATACTACTATCAACATCACAACAATAATCTACATCATAATCAATATCATAACATTTATAATCAATAACATCATTATCTATATACTACTAACAACATCACATGGCAGGAACTGCCTACATTATTATGCATATTATTTGTTAATTATGGTAATTAAGATAAGCAGGACATTTTTTAAATATATTTTCTTATAGCTATATAATAATGCTAATCGATGTGAGGGTGATGGAATGCTTTTGTCTGCTGATCTGCTTCTGTTCTGTGGGTTTCACTGTGGGGTCTTTTCAAAGGATGGGGGTGGTCTGCCGGTCACTGGGATGACAACCCAACTTAGGATGGGGAGGGGTTTTAGAGGACTGAATAGTGGGGAACAATTGGAGGGTTACTTAGTAACAATGCACATATCATGGTACAGCTATATGAACACTCAATCACTATGGTACTTTTTAACAGTGAGTTTACAAACGTATATTGATAAATATAATTGAAAGTTGTGTCTCATTATGGTAAGTGGTGAAATAAGTATAGACAGTTATAATTGTAATGGCTTAGCAGATAATAAGAATAGACAATCAGTATTTACCTGGCTGAAAGAGAAGGAATATAATATCTATTATTTACAGGAAACTCAATAAACAATTTTAGATGAAGTTGTGTAGAAAAAGAACTGGGGGGGTGAAATATATTTCTCCCATGGTCAACGAAATTCAAAAAGGTGATATTAATTAACAGTAATTTTGATAGATGGATGATTTTAAAGATAGATGGATGAAGGTAGATGGATGATTTTAAAGATGTTATTGGAACATAAACAGACAGGGCTCATTAACCTATACATTCCAAATAATGATGATCCAGGCTTCTTTGAAAATATATAGAATCATTTATCAACCCTACAAGCAACACGAGACTCTATTATTATGGTGTCAGATTATAATACGGTTTTAGATATCTCTATGGAATGTAAAGGAAATCACACTACAAACTATCACCCTCATTTACTTAAGGAAATCATGAATGTCATGGATATATTGGAACTAAAGGAAATATGGAGGTTAAATATCCTGACCTAGTGAGATATACATGGAGGAGGTTTAATGTCCTGACCTAGTGAGATATACATGGAGGAGGTTTCATATCCTGACCTAGTGAGATATACATGGAGGAGGTTTAATGTCCTGACCTAGTGAGATATACATGGAGGAGGTTTAATATCCTGACCTAGTGAGATATACATGGAGGAGGTTTAATATCCTGACCTAGTGAGATATACATGGAGGAGGTTTAATATCCTGACCTAGTGAGATATACATGGAGGAGGTTTAATATCCTGACCTAGTGAGATATACATGGAGGAGGTTTAATATCCTGACCTAGTGAGATATACATGGAGGAGGTTTAATATCCTGACCTAGTGAGATATACATGGAGGAGGTTTAATATCCTGACCTAGTGAGATATACATGGAGGAGGTTTAATATCCTGACCTAGTGAGATATACATGGAGGAGGTTTAATATCCTGACCTAGTGAGATATACATGGAGGAGGTTTAATATCCTGACCTAGTGAGATATACATGGAGGAGATTTAATGTCCTGACCTAGTGAGATATACATGGAGGTGGCTTAATGTCCTGACCTAGTGAGATATACATGGAGGAGGTTTAATATCCTGACCTAGTGAGATATACATGGAGGTGGCTTAATGTCCTGACCTAGTGAGATATACATGGAGGTGGCTTAATGTCCTGACCTAGTGAGATATACATGGAGGAGGTTTAATGTCCTGACCTAGTGAGATATACATGGAGGAGGTTTAATACCCTGACCTAGTGAGATATACATGGAGGAGGTTTAATATCCTGACCTAGTGAGATATACATGGAGTAGGTTTAATATCCTGACCTAGTGAGATATACATGGAGTAGGTTTAATATCCTGACCTAGTGAGATATACATGGAGGAGGTTTAATGTCCTGACCTAGTGAGATATACATGGAGGAGGTTTAATATCCTGACCTAGTGAGATATACATGGAGGAGGTTTAATATCCTGACCTAGTGAGATATACATGGAGGAGGTTTAATATCCTGACCTAGTGAGATATACATGGAGTAGGTTTAATGTCCTGACCTAGTGAGATATACATGGAGGAGGCTTAATGTCCTGACCTAGTGAGATATACATGGAGTAGGTTTAATGTCCTGACCTAGTGAGATATACATGGAGGTGGCTTAATCAAGCTAGTCATTTTGACTACTTTCTTATGTCGTTCTCTCTGGCACCAAAAGGTAAAATAATGTTGATGGGGGACATATATTAGCATATATATTACTCTAACATAATTTCCACGTGGGCGAGGATATTGGACATTTAATCAAAGCCTATTGGACGATAACTTGTTTTTAACAAGGACAGAAGAATTTATAACCTACTTTTTCAGACATAACATAGATAGAGCAGATCCCCTTATTGTATGGGCCACTTTTAAATGTGCCTTCAGAGCAAATGCAATACAGTAATCGCTAAAACAAAACAATTTAGGTCAAAATAGTTCATATTAACAAAGGAAATGGCAGGACTAACAGTACAGTTAGGTAGCAATACAAACTGTACCTTAGAGTCTCAGATTAAAATGGAGGAAAAACAAAAAGAAATGGAGGGAGGAACTTATTCAAGAAAGATCCAGTGTAACATATTATAAAAATCTTCAACATAGAAGTGCTGCCAAAAAATGTTTTATGAACCTTGCTACACATTACAGATTCACCCATGATTCACCAAATGTTACTTTGATAGAGGAAGTAAAGCACTTGATGTTTTCGTTTCAGTCTCCTCCATCTCCACTAACCGAAGCTACGTGTTTGGATATTTTTTCTATTCATAATGTCAAATGAACAGCTGTACTGTAACGGCTGATTTCCTCCTCTTCGTCTGAAGAGGAGGTGTAGGGATCGGACCAAGACGCAGAGTGGAAAGTGTCCATGATTTATTAACAATAAACTGAACACTACACGAAACAAAATAACAAAAGCAAATCAAACCGAAAGACAGTCCCGTGTGGCACGAACACTGACACGAAATACAAACACCCACAAACACACACGTGAAACCCCGGCTGCCTAAGTATGATTCTCAATCAGGGACAACGATTGACAGCTGCCTCTGATTGAGAATCATACCAGGCCGAACACACAAAACCCCAACATAGAAAACAACACATAGACAACCCACCCAACTCACGCCCTGACCATACTAAATAAATACAAAACAAGAGAAAACAGGTCAGGAACGTGACATGTACAGAAGACTCATGTGAAGGCCAAATTACAGAGGAGTAACTCCAGGCCTGGAGGGCCTACCAGTGGGGGTTATAACAAACCTTTTAGATATACTCAGAGGACCGTTATCAGCATGTTTTAACCACTCCTATAGAAATGGTCCATTATCAGATACTCAACAAGAAGGTCTGATTTCATTATTACTGAAACACGATCCAAGTGGTTAATATAAAGATCCAGTCCATTTAAAACATCGGAGGCATCTTACACTTCAGTTTTGAGATGCAAAAAATTATAGCAAAATGTGTAGCGCATAGAATTTAAAAGGTATTGTCAGATATTATTCATCCTAATCAGACAGGTTTTTTCATGGACGATACATTGGAGATAATATTAGACAAGTACTGGAAACAATAGAACGCTATGCAGAATCTGGGAAACCAGGCCTGGTATTCATAGCTGACTTTGAAATGGTTTTTGATAAAGTACAACTGGAATTTATATATAAATGCCTGGAATATTTACATTATGGAGAATACTTATACTATGGGTTAAAGTTATGTATAGTAACCCTAGGTGTAAAATCGTAAATAATGGCTACTTCTCAGAAAGTTTTTGTCACGACTTCCGCAAAAGGCGGTCCCTCTCCTTGTTCGATCGGCATTCGGTGGTCGACGTCACCGGCCTTCTAGCCATCACCGATCCACTTTTCATTTTCCATTTGTTTTGTCTTTGATTTTTACACACCTGGTTTCAATTCCCTCATTACATGTTCATTATTTAACCCTCTGGTTTCCTCCATGTTTGTGTGCGTGTTTGTTTTATTGTAAGGCTGTATCTGACAGCTGGTATATTGTTGCCCGGTTTTGTATTTACGCCCGTTAATTTCGTGGTACCAGTATTTTTCTAGCACCATAGCATTGTGTTTATACTGGTGTTTTCTTGTATTAAATACCTTGTCCACGCATCTCTGCTCTCCTGCGCCTGACTCCATTCACCAGTTACCCACAGCCTTGACAGTTTTAAACTATCTAGAGGAGTTAAACAAGGTTGTCCACTATCGGCATATCTATTTATTATGGCCATCAAAATGTTAGCTATTAAAATCCGATCCAATAACAATATCAAGGGGTTAGAAATCCAGGGCTTAAAAACAAAGGTGTCGTTGTACACTGATGATTCATGTTTTCTATTAAATCCACATTTTGGATCCCTCCACATCCTCATAAAGGATCTAGATACTTTTAATAACCTCTCTGGATTACAACCAAATTATATGATAAGTGTACTATATTAAAAATACAACTGTGACATTACTGTGTAGTTTACCAATAAAATGGTCTGATGCTGATGTGGACATACTCGGTATACATATCCAGAAAGAAACAAATTAACTCACTCTAATACATTTTAATAGATGTTTAGCAGAAATAGATAAGATCTTGCGACCATGGAAAGGAAAAAACCTGTCTATTAGTGGAAAAATCACCATGATTAACTCTTTAGTCATATTCCAGTTTACCTATTTTCTTATGGTCTTGCCGACACCTGGCGACCAGTTTTTTAAATTAAATGAGCAACGAATATTCCATTTGATTTGTAATGGTAAGCCAGACAAAATTTAACAGGCCTATTTATATAATGAATATGAATTCTGAGGGCAGAAATTATTAAATATTAAAGCATTAGACCTCTCACTAAAGGCTTCAGTCATACAAAAAGTATATTTAAATCCAAACTGGGTCTCTAGCAGATTAGTAAGAATGTCTCACCCCAAGTTCAGTTACCTGTGATGGTGAGAGGAACTCACTCTCAGAGGAGAAGTTATGAGAGAACATAAAACGTAGCGCCTCAACTACTTTCCTCATTTAGATATGACAATAACATGACATGTGACAGTGGTAGTGAGTAGAGACGTTCACTGAGATAACACTCAAATACGTAAGCATTCTGGGATATTTAACTTGTATTTGATTCCTACTTGACTGAGTGATCTATTTTGCAAAGCAGACTGACAAGCTAAACAGTCATCATGAGAGGTGCAGAGGAAGTTGTATGAATGAAGGAAATCAGTTGAATATAATTATAATATGTTGATATTTCCTGAGCAGATCACTGTGAGTCCAGGAAGGAGATATACTATAAGGCCAAAATAATGTGGATATCTGTAGCGAGTTTTGCAACTGAGGACACATGATTCTTACGCTCTACGCACTTCAGCACTTGCTGGTCCTGTCCCGTGTGCTTGTGTGGCTTCATTTTGCAGCTGAATCACTGTTGCTCCTAGGAGCGCCACGTTGAAAGTCACTGAGCTCTTCAGTAAGGCCATTCTACTGCCAATCTATGGAGATTGGACCGCTATGTGCTTGATTTAATACACCTGTCAGCAACAGGTGTGCTGAAATAACCAAATACACTACTGCCCACATACTTTTGGCCATGTAGTGTACCTTGTTATTACCTGAGCAGATCACTGTGAATCCAGAAAGGCGACCAGACGTTCTGGAACACTCCCTCAGTGCAGACTCAGACCCAGAACAGGAAACTCCATACACTCCAGTGGTGTTTCCAGGTAGTACTGAAACAGTGGAGCCACAACCCAGCTGTCTACACACTACAGCAGCTATAGCCTCCTGGTTCCAGTTTTCAGCTCCCACAGTCCTCCACTCTCCCTGGTCGTACCGCTCCACTCCACCAGCACAGCGACTGCCTCCTCCCACCAGCCTCACATCATCAGGCTCTGAGAAAAGAAAAGAGAGAGACAGTAATCTTACTATTTTCTCACTAAAACACACCTATATTGTCTCTCATATTCTTCACTCCAGGTGAGAAACAATGTTGATTGAGTGACAAACTGTTTCTTACCTGAGCAGGTGAGTCCAACAGCATTACCAGGTAGGCAGGTGTTGTTTTTTCTGTCTGAGGTGTCACAGTCCAGGAGAAGGGACTCATTGCCTTTACACTGGAAGTCTTTATCCCAGGTCTGACCCTCACCTCCTCCATAGAGCCCCCCCTGTAGAGCTGCAGGAGCCCCACAGCCAAGCTCCCTACAGACTACCTCTGCATCCTGCCGGTCAAAGTCAGGTTCACACACTGAGGCCCAGGACTGATTGGACTTCACCTCCACTCTCCCAGAGCAGAGACCAGCTCCATCCACAAGCCGCACAGACTCTGGAGAAAAAGAGTTGGTTGAACATTCAATCAGTTTTGTTGATGACACTGTCAAGGACTAAACACAAATATGTTGGATAAAAGATTGTAGTTTGCTATGTTTGATAGTGTAAGAGGTAGAAATGGGTTCTTAGTCACTCAGGATAGGGCTGGGAATAATGCAGGCAGGAGACAGGAATAAGTTCACTTCACTTTATAGAAAATAAACAGCTGGACATCCATCAGGCAGCTTCACTTCAGTACCATCTGAACTACAATGATCTGCCCATGAACATCTCCCATAAACCAATATGACAAACACAAATATAATGTTTAAATACATCTGACATCTCTCCCTCTATTTAAATGAAATAAAAACACATAAAACATGATACATGGTAATATTGTATAATGTACAAATAAATCTCTCAATATGACCAGTCTCTTACCTGAACAGGTCACATGATGATAATATTCACCATCACAGTTCTTTCTTCCTTCATCTTTGTAACACTGTCCAATAGACTCATCTCCATATAAACTGCAGCTAACATATATTCTTCTTCCATCTTCAACCAGAGGTCCTCTAGATACATCTACAAAATTCCCACAGTCCAGCTCTCTACAGACAACCTTGGCCTCTTTCATGCCCCACCACCCAGGACATAGTCCGAACCACTCTCCTCTGTTGAAGACTTCCACTGTCCCAGAACAGGAAGTGGTCCCATTCACCAGTCTGACTGAGAGTTCAGCTGTAAACAGCAGAGAGGAAAACACAGTGGTGAGGACAGATGATGACAGTGATTCTGTTATTCTAACAGCAGTAATGCTTTGTGGTTGACAAGTATTAGTAGTTCCATAAAACAGTACTTGTTATTGGGTTTAGAATGGTTTGTATGGACACATGAATTTCTCCATGTGGGATAATAAAGTTGACTAATATTGAACTGCTATAATCACTGTAGATTTATACTCTACCTACCTGGTGGACGGACGCTTTGAGCCTGGAGATCTGAGGAGAATGAGAGAGATAGAGGAGAAAGAGACAGAGAGATAGAGAGAAACAAAGGAGAAAGGGAGGAGTCAGAGGAAGAGAGAGACAGAGGAGAAAGGGAGGAGTCAGAGGAAGAGAGAGACAGAGGAGAAAGGGAGGAGTCAGAGGAAGAGAGAGACAGTGGAGAAAGGGAGGAGTCAGAGGAAGAGAGAGACAGAGGAGAAAGGGAGGAGTCAGAGGAAGAGAGAGACAGAGGAGAAAGGGAGGAGTCAGAGGAAGAGAGAGACAGAGGAGAAAGGGAGGAGTCAGAGGAAGAGAGAGACAGAGGAGAAAGGGAGGAGTCAGAGGAAGAGAGAGACAGAGGAGAAAGGGAGGAGTCAGAGGAAGAGAGAGACAGAGGAGAAAGGGAGGAGTCAGAGGAAGAGAGAGACAGAGGTTAAATGAACATCAACATGACCTTTCATGATGTGATGGGAAGACAGGCTTATCGTTGGTATGGTGCAACAAAACCCATGTGTAAACACATTCCCCTTCCAACTCTTTGCAGATTAGTTTATTTTTAATTAATACATTTGGTTTTGTCTGTTTTTTTTTTATTCTTCATTTCAGAGGTCAGGGTCAAGCTGAGCCGAACCAAGAGTGGAAGAGTGGAAAAGGTTACTGGTTGTGATGACATCACTGGTGAGAAGTCAGTAATGAAAAGATATTGAGTTGACGGCATGTTAGTCTGTCAGCCCCATCTCTGTTGACATCTCCCTCTCTCTCCTTTAAAAAGGATAAAACGTTATACATGCAAAATAATCTACAAATGAATCTTGGATAATACAAGTCTCTTCCCTGAACAGATCACATAATGACCAGTCTCTTCCTTGAACAGATCACGTAATGACCAGTCTCTTACCTGAACAGATCACATAATGACCAGTCTCTTCCCTGAACAGATCACATAATGACCAGACTCTTACCTGAACAGATCACATAATGACCAGACTCTTACCTGAACAGATCACATAATGACCAGTCTCTTCCCTGAACAGATCACATAATGACCAGTCTCTTCCCTGAACAGATAACGTAATGACCAATTCTCTTACCTGAACAGATCACATAATGACCAGTCTCTTCCCTGAACAGATCACATAATGACCAGTCTCTTCCCTGAACAGATCACGTAATGACCAGTCTCTTCCCTGAACAGATCACATAATGACCAGTCTCTTCCCTGAACAGATCACATAATGATCAGTCTCTTACCTGAACAGATCACATAATGATCAGTCTCTTCCCTGAACAGATCACGTAATGACCAGTCTCTTCCCTGAACAGATCACGTAATGACCAGTCTCTTCCCTGAACAGATCACGTAATGACCAGTCTCTTCCCTGAACAGATCACATAATGACCAGTCTCTTACCTGAACAGATCACATAATGATCAGTCTCTTACCTGAACAGATCACATAATGATCAGTCTCTTACCTGAACAGATCACATAATGATCAGTCTCTTACCTGAACAGATCACATAATGATCAGTCTCTTACCTGAACAGATCACATAATGATCAGTCTCTTACCTGAACAGATCACATAATGATCAGTCTCTTACCTGAACAGATCACATAATGATCAGTCTCTTCCCTGAACAGATCACATAATGATCAGTCTCTTACCTGAACAGATCACATAATGATCAGTCTCTTACCTGAACAGATCACATAATGATCAGTCTCTTACCTGAACAGATCACATAATGATCAGTCTCTTACCTGAACAGATCACATAATGATCAGTCTCTTACCTGAACAGATCACATAATGATCAGTCTCTTCCCTGAACAGATCACATAATGATCAGTCTCCTACCTGAACAGATCACATAATGATCAGTCTCATCCCTGAACAGATCACATAATGATCAGTCTCTTACCTGAACAGATCACATAATGATCATTTCTACCGTCACAGTAACCAGGTCCTCCTTCTCTGAAGCCACACTCTGTAATAGTAGACTCATGTCCCCTGCAACTCTTAATGGCGACTCCTCGTCTTCCATCTTCAACCAGAGGTCCTTCAGAAACAGCTACAGCATTCCCACAGCGCAGCTCTCTACACACAACCATAACATCTTTCATGCTCCACCACCCAGGACATAGACCTGACCACTCTCCTTCATAGAAGACTTCCACTGTCCCAGAACAGGAACTGCGCCCATTCACCAGTCTGACTGAGAGTTCAGCTGTAAACAGCAGAGAGGAAAACACAGTGGTGAGGACAGATGATGACAGTGATTCTGTTATTCTAACAGCAGTAATGCTTTGTGGTCGACAAGTATTAGTAGTTCCATAAAACACTACTTGTTATTGGGTTTTAGAATGGTTTGTATGGACACATGAATTTCTCCATGTGGGTTGACTTAAATTTCTCCATAAAGTTGACTAATATTGAACTGCTATAATCACTGTAGATTTATACTCTACCTACCTGGTGGACTGACGCTTTGAGCCTGGAGATCTGAGGAGAAAGAGAGAGACAGAGACAGAGAGATAGAGAGAAAGAGACAGAGAGAGAGAGAGAAACAAAGGAGAAAGGGAGGAGTCAGAGGAAGAGAGAGACAGAGGTTAAATGAACATCAACATGACCTTTCATGATGTGATGGGGAAGACAGGCTTATCGTTGGTATGGTGGAACAACACCCATGTGTACATACACCATATATACAAAAGTATGTGGACACCCCTTCAAATTAGTGGATTCTATTTCAGCCACACCCCTTCCTGGCACCCATGTGTCCACACATTCCCCTTCCATGGAAAGGTTAACCATATCTTTGCAGATTAGTTTATTTATAATTTATTACACTTGCTTTCGTCTGTTTTTCAATCATTAGTTTCATAGGTCAGGGTCAAGCTGAGCCGAACCAAGAGTGGAAAAGGCTACTGGTTATGATGACATCACTGGTGAGAATTCAGTAATGACAAGATATTCAGTTGACTGCATGATAGTCTGTCAGCCCCATCTCTGTTGACATCTCCCTTTCTCTCCTCCCCTTCTCTTCCACTCTTCTTCCCTTCCCTTCTTCTCTGTCCCATAGCCACTTGAAGTAGTTTGGGTGTGTAGAAGCTAAACCTAGGGTATGGCTAAATGGGGTGTGTCGAAATACAGCTAAACCTAGGGTATGGCTAAATGGGGTGTGTAGAAATACAGCTAAACCTAGGGTATGGCTAAATGGGATGTGTAGAAATACAGCTAAACCTAGGGTATGGCTAAATGGGGTGTGTAGAAATACAGCTAAACCTAGGGTATGGCTAAATGGGGTGGGTAGAAATAACCCCACCAGTTGAAGCTCATTTATTGTTCTTAAAAACTCTATAATACTATTTGGAGAACAGCAAAAACTAACATAAATTAATGCCCCCAGACATGAATTATCACTGCAATATTAGGTTTATATTAGGTTTATATTGGGTTTAAAGGTCTGTGGAATGGATGTACAATGTACTACTCAACCTCATCATACAGAGGCTACATTGACTCATTTAGTCTACTGGTGGAACAGTCCAATGAAATAGATGCATAATACACACTTCAATGCTGACTTCAAATACCCACATCGATGTGAAAGTAACCGGAGCATAAAACAGCTGACTGTGAATGTAAACTATGCCAGATAAATCCTAAAGGAATTTCTTAGGCCTTCAATCAACAAGGACACATAACGACAAACTGACTCAACCAAAGAATGAAGAAAATCATGAAATACAAGATGAAAATCTACACCACTCATTCCTTTACTTGACAGTGTTAAATAATACTTGTAAATAATACTTGTATGTGAGAACAAATGTTTCATTTTGGCGTTATAATAAGGTTGGTATCAAGATGGAAAATCGTTGAGGAAATCTGTTGCAGCTCAAGTCGACTACAACATCCACAATGCAATGCTCTCTGTCTGGGCTGGCTGGCTGGTATCTAAACGTATCTACACACAATAATCCCAAAGACAATATCAGCATGTGAAGTAGCTAACTAGCTGTTAAATCACCTAAACAAACTGCACTATCAATTTAGGAGTCTACAATCTCACCATATTCAACCTGCAGATCGATGTGCCTCACAGAGTGGAATCTAACATTCACAACTTCAGAAATACTTTTGCGGAGATGGGAAGGAAAACGTATACAACATTCATGGGACGCATGGTGCATTCTGGGTGATTCTGGGACAAGGAGAGAAGTCTTTCAAGGATTGAATGGGAGTCTATTGGGCACTAGCTCAAAAACCCAACATTAGCATGAATGGTCAACAAGAACAGACGCCTCACAAGTCATCAACTGGCAGCTTTATTAAATAGTACCCGCAAAACACCAGTCTCAACGTCAACAGTGAAGAGGCGACTCCAGGTTGCTGGCCTTCTAGGTAGTTTCTCTGTCCAGTGTCTGTGTTCTTTTGCCCATCTTAATCTTTTCTTTTTACTGGCCAGTCAGAGAAATGTATTTTTCTTTGCAACTCTGCCTAGAAGGCCAGCATCC
Source organism: Salvelinus namaycush (assembly GCF_016432855.1). Taxonomy (NCBI): domain Eukaryota; kingdom Metazoa; phylum Chordata; class Actinopteri; order Salmoniformes; family Salmonidae; genus Salvelinus; species Salvelinus namaycush. The sequence goes on from NW_024061447.1 coordinate 74,719, forward strand.
CGGAGTCTCCTCTTCACTGTTGACGCTGAGACTGGTGTTTTGCGGGTACTATTTAATTAAGCTGCCAGTTGAGGACTTGTGAGGCATCTGTTTCTCAAACTAGACACTCTAATGTACTTTCCCTCTTGCTCAGTTGTGCACCGGGGCCTCCCACTCCTCTATCTGTTCTGGATAGAGACAGTTTGACCTGTTCCGTGAAGGGAGTAGTACACAGCGTTGTATGAGACCTTCAGTTTCTTGGCAATTTCTCGCATGGAATAGCCTTAATTTCTCAGAACAAGAATAGACTGACGAGTTTCAGAAGAAAGTTCTTTGTTTCTTGCCATTTTGAGCCTGTAATCGAACCCACAAATGTGATGCTCCAGATACTCAACAAGTCTAAAGATGGCCAGTTTTAATGCTTCTTTAACCAGGACAACAGTTTTCAGCTGTGCTAACATAATTGCAAAAGGGTTTTCTAATGATCAATTATCCTTTTAAAGTGCTAAACTTGGATTAGCTAACACAACGTGCATTTGGAATACAGGAGTGATGGTTGCTGATAATGGGCCTCTGTACGCCAATGTAGATATTCCATAAAAAATCAGCCATTTCCAGCTACAATAGTCATTTACAACATTAACAATGTCTGCACTGTATTTCTGATAAATTTCATGTTATTTTAATGGTCCAATTTTTTTGCTTTTCTTTCAAAAACAAGGACATTTCTAAGTGACCACAAACTTTTGAATGGTAGTGTATATATTAGTTTTTTATTCAGATTTGTCAGGGGGTTCTTCAGCACTCTCAGCACCCCTACTTCCTGCGGCTATGCTCTGTCCCCTCCCCTCCTCTCTGTCCCATCTCTCTCTGCTCTTCTCTACTCCTCTCTCTCTTCCCTCTCTCTGCTCCTCTCTACTCCTCTCTCTCTGCTCCTCTCGCTCTCTCTTCCTGACATATAGCATCAGATCTGTTGAATTGGGTAACCGACTTCTAAACCCTCCCCACCTTCTCCTACTCTAACATAAGACCAATATAAAATATAATATATACTCTCAGTCATTTCCATTAAAGGCATATTACGATCAATCATTGACACACTGAATATACAACAGACAGATGCATGACACCATCACAACTTAACTGACATTAGTGCCTGTCCACAGATGGACAGTTAGGCTACAGTAAAGTACATTCACAGGCGATCACATCATTGTCCTGCTTTGAGACAGATATTTACTGTCTGCTTCCAGTTGCATGTTATTTTACTAGCCCTGCAAATGTCAATACCTTACATTATCAAAACATATCTCAGTACCTGTCACAAGATGACTGTGTGATAATGCTCTCGGCAGCCGATGTAAACAAAACCTTTAAACAGGTCAAAATTCACAAAGCCGCTGGGCCAGACAGATTACCAGGAAGTGTACTCAAAGCATGTGCGGACCAACTGTCAGGTGTCTTCACTGACATGTTCAACTTCTCCCTGACTGAGTCTGTAATACCAACATGTTTCAAGCAGACCACCATAGTCCCTGTGCCCAAAGGAAGCAAAGGTAACCTGCCAAAATGATTACCGCCCCGTGGCACTCACGTCGGTAGCCATGAAGTGTTTTGAAAGGCTGGTCATGGCTCATATCAACAGCATCCTCCTGGACACTGTAGACCCACTCCAATTTGCATACCGCCCCAACAGATCCACAGATGATACAATCTCAATCGCATGCCACACCGCCCTTTCTCACCTGGACAAAAGGAACATCTTTGTGAGAATGCTGGTCATCGACTACAGCTCAGCGTTCAACACCATAGTGCCCACAAAGCTCATCACAAAGCTAAGGACTCTGGGACTAAACACCTCCCTCTGCAACTGGATCCAGGAATTCTTGACGGACCACCCCCAGGTGGTAAGAGTAGGCAACAACACGTCTTCCACGCTGATCCTCAATACTGGGGCCCCTCAGGGGTGTGTACTCATGTCTTCTCCTGTATTTCCTGTTCACCCACGACTGCGTGGCCAAACACGACTCCAACACCATCATTAAGTTTGCTGACGACACAACAGTGGTAGGCCTGATCACCAACAACGATGAAATGGCCTATAGGGAGGATGTCAGAGACCTGGCCGTGTGGTGCCAGGGCAACAACCTCTCCCTCAATGTGAGCAAGACAAAGGAGCTGATCGTGGACTACAGGAAAAGGCAGGTCGATCAGGCCCCCATTAAAATCGACGGGGCTGTAGTGGAGCTGGTCGAGAGTTTCAAGTTCCTTGGTGTCCACATCACCAACGAACTATCATGGTCCAAACATACGAAGACAGTCGTGAAGAGGGCACGACAAAACCTTTTCTCCCTCAGGAGACTGAAAAAAGGATCTACAGCTGCACCATCGAGAGCATCCTGACCGGTTGCATCCCCGCCTGGTATGGCAACTGCTCAGCATCTGACCGTAAGGTGCTACAGGGGTAGTGCGAACGGTCCAGTACATCACTGGTGCCAAGCTTCCTGCCATCCAGGACCTATATAATAGGCGGTGTAAGAGGAAGCCCATAAAATTGTCAGAGACTCCAGTCAACCAAGTTATAGACTGTTTTCTCTGCTACCGCATGGCAAGCGGTACCGGGGCACCACGTCTAGGACCAAAAGGCTCCCCAACAGCTTCTACCTTTAAGCCGTTAGACTGCTGAACAATTCATAAAATCACCTACATGTACAGATTACCTCAAATAGCCTGTACCCCTGCACACTGACTCAGTACCGGTGCCCCCTGTATATAGCCTCATTATTCTTATTCTTATTGTGTTACTTTTTATTATTTCTTTTTATTTTAGTCTACTTGCTAAATATTTATTTCTTCTTGAACTGCACTGTTGGTTAACCTGTTTGGGCTGCAGCCCGACGTCGGTACACTTATGACAACATCCAGCTCAAGTGCAGGGCGCGAAATTCAAAATATATATTTTTTTAAATATTTAACTTTCACACATTAACAAGTCCAATACAGCATATGAAAGGTACACATCTTGTGAATCCAGCCAACATGTCCGATTTTTTAAATGTTTTACAGGGAAGACACAATATGTAAATCTATTAGCTAACCACGTTAGCAAAAGACACCACTTTTTTACTCCACCACTTTTTTACTCCATCAGTAGCTATCACAAACTCGACCAAATAAACATATAAATAGCCACTAACCAAGAAACAACTTCATCAGATGACAGTCTGATAACATATTTATTGTATAGCATATGTTTTGTTCGAAAAATTTGCATATTTCAGGTATAAATCATAGTTTACATTTCAGCTACAATCAGAAATTGCACCGAAAGCAGCCATAATATTTACAGACACCAACGTCAAATACCTAATTACTCATCATAAAACATTTCTGAAAAAGACATAGTGTACAGCAATTGAAAGACAGGCATCTTGTGATTCCAGACAATATTTCCGATTTATTAAATGTTTTACAGCGAAAACAAAATGTAGCGTTATATTAGCGTAGCCACAATAGCCAGAAACACTTGGGCGCCGACGACCAGTTCACATGCACGACAGATATTAGAAATAGCATCATAAAATGTTTCTTACTTTTGGTGATCTTCCGTCAGAATGTTGGACAAGGTGTCCTTTGTCCAGAACAGTCGTTGTTTGGATCTGGAACGGCAAATATCCCTCTTGATTTAGCATGGGCACTAGCCAAGTGGCACGGATCTCTCCAACGTCAACAAAGTCAGAGAACGGAACACGGCAAAACTCCCGAAAATTTCAATAATCTGATTAAACTATATTGAAAAAACATACTTTACGATGATATGGTCACATGTATCAAATAAATTCAAAGCCGGAGATAGTAGTCGCCTATAACGGCAGCTAAACAGAAGGCAATCCCACTGTCCACCTCGCGCTCCCCAGAGTACCGGAAATGAGGGACACGTCATACAAAGAGCTTGTATTCCACTTCAGACCAAGATAAACACTAAATTTCTTCTCTCACAGCCTCTTGACATCCAGGGGAAGATCTATGAAGTGCACGTATACTCTTACGTATCATGCCCATTTATAGGCAGGAAGAAGAACAGAGCCTCGATTTCAGACTTTCCACTTCCTGGTCAGGAAGTTTGTGCCAAATGAGTTCTGTTTGACTCACAGATATAATTCAAACGGTTTTAGAAACTAGAGAGTGTTTTCTATCCAATAGTAATAATAATATGCATTTTGTACGAGCAAGAATTGAGTACGAGGCCGTTTGAAATGGGCACCTTTAATCAGAGCTACTCAATACTGCCCCTGCAGCCATAAAAAGTTCAGTTATGTACTAGACTGGTGGGGGTCAGTGAGAGAGTTGAGTTATGTACTAGACTGGTGGGGGTCAGGGAGTGAGTTGAGTTATGTACTAGACTGGTGGGGGTCAGGGAGAGAGTTTAGTTATGTACTATACTGTTGGGGGTCTGGGAGAGAGTTGAGTTATGTACTAGACTGGTGGGGGTCAGGGAGAGAGTTGAGTTATGAACTAGACTGGTGGGGGTCAGGGAGAGAGTTAAGTTATGTACTAGACTGCTGGGGGTCAGTGAGAGAGTTGAGTTATGTACTAGACTGGTGGGGGTCAGGGAGTGAGTTGAGTTATGTACTAGACTGGTGGGGGTCAGGGAGAGAGTTTAGTTATGTACTAGACTGTTGGGGGTCTGGGAGAGAGTTGAGTTATGTACTAGACTGGTGGGGGTCAGGGAAAGAGTTAAGTTATGTACTAGACTGGTGGGGGTCAGGGAGAGAGTTGAGTTATGTACTAGACTGGTGGGGGTCAGGGAGAGAGTTAAGTTATGTACTATGCGGGTGGGGGTCAGGGAAAGAGTTAAGTTATGTACTAGACTGGTGGGGGTCAGGGAAATAGTTCAGTTATGTACTAGACTGGTGGGGGTCGGGGAGAGAGTTGAGTTATGTACTAGACTGGTGGGGGTCAGGGGGAGAGTTGAGTTATGTACTAGACTGGTATCGGTCAGGGAGAGAGTTGAGTTATGTACTAGACTGGTGGGGGTCAGGGAGAGAGTTGAGTTATGTACTAGACTGGTGGGGGTCAGGGAGAGAGTTGAGTTATGTACTAGACTGGTGGGGGTCGGGGAGATAGTTAAGTTATGTACTAGACTGGTGGGGGTCGGGGAGATAGTTAAGTTATGTACTAGACTGGTGGGGGTTGGTGAAAGAGTTGAGTAATGTACTAGACTGGTGGGGGTCGGTGAGAGAGTTAAGTTATGTACTAGACTGATGGGGGTCAGGGAGAGAGTTAAGTTATGTACTAGACTGGTGGGGGTCGGTGAGAGAGTTAAGTTATGTACTAGACTGATGGGGGTCAGGGAGAGAGTTAAGTTATGTACTAGACTGTTGGGGGTCGGGGAGAGAGTTAAGTTATTTACTAGATGTCATGCCCTGGCCTTAGTATTCTTTGTTTTCTTTATGTTTTTTAGTTAGGTCAGGGTGTGACATGGGGAATGTATGTGTTTTTGTAGTGTCTAGTGTAGTTGTCTAGTTATGTCTATGGCTGCCTAGATTGGTTCTCAATTAGAGGCAGCTGTGGTTCATTGTCTCTGATTGAGAGCCATATTTAAGGCAGTCATAGGCATTGGGGTTTGGTGGGTAATTGTCTGTGTCTATGTTGCATGTTTGCACTTAGTCTTTGATAGCTTCACGTTCGTCTGTTTGTTGTTTTGTTTCGTTGTTCTTCTTCTAATAAAGAGAAGATGTATTTTTCACACGCTGCGCCTTGGTCCTCTCTCTCACCCATAGACGATCGTGACACTAGACTGGTGGGGGTCAGGGAGAGAGTTAAGTTATGTACTAGACTGGTGTGGGTCAGGGAGAGAGTTAAGTTATGTTCTAGACTGATGGGGCAGGGAGAGAGTTGAGTTATATACTAGACTGGTGGGGGTCAGGGAGAGAGTTGAGTTATATACTAGACTGGTGGGGCTCAGGGAGAGAGTTGAGTTAAGACTCGTGCAGCGGTGGAAAAAGTATTAAATTGTCATACTTGAGTAAAAGTATAGATACCTTAATAGAAAATGACTCAGTAAAATATTACTTGAATAAAACCCTAAAAGTATTTGGTTTTAAATATACTTATTAAGTATCAAAAGTAAATGGATATGTTCAAATGTACTTATCACAATTCTCTAGTTTTTTTTTTTTTAAATTGACGGATTGCCGGGTGCAAGCTCCAACACTCAACCATAATTTACAAACGAAGCATTTGTGTTTAGTGAGTGTTTGTGTTCTGCCAGATCAGAGGTCAGGGATGACCAGAGATGTTCTCTTGATAAGTGTGTTTAGTGAGTGTTTGTGTTCTGCCAGATCAGAGGTCAGGGATGACCAGAGATGTTCTCTTGATAAGTGTGTGAATTAGACCATTTTCCTTTCAAAATGTAACGAATACTTTTGGCTGTCAGGAAAAATGTATGGAGTAAAAAGTACTTTAGGAAGGTAGTGAAGTAAAAGTTGGCAAAAATATGCATGGTACAGTACAGATACCCTAAAAAACGACTTAAGTAGTACTTTAAATTAATTTTGCTTAAGTACACCACTGGACTGTTGGGGGTCAGGGAGAGAGTTGAGTTGTGTACTAGACTGGTGGGGGTCTGGGAGAGAGTTGAGTTATGAGCTAGACTGGTGGGGGTTGGGGAGAGAGTTGAGTTATGTACTAGACTGGTGGGGGTCAGGGAGAGAGTTGAGTTATGAGCTAGACTGGTGGGGGTTGGGGAGAGAGTTGAGTTATGTACTAGACTGGTGGGGGTCTGGGAGTGAGTTGAGTTATGTACTAGACTGATGGGGGTTGGGGAGAGAGTTGAGTTATGTACTAGACTGGTGGGGGTCTGGGAGTGAGTTGAGTTATGTACTAGACTGGTGGGGGTTGGGGAGAGAGTTCAGTTATGTACTAGACTGGTGGGGGTCTGGGAGTGAGTTGAGTTATGTACTAGACTGGTGGGGGTTGGGGAGAGAGTTGAGATATGTACTAGACTGGTGGGGGTCTGGGAGTGAGTTGAGTTATGTACTAGACTGGTGGGGGTCTGGGAGTGAGTTGAGTTATGTACTAGACTGGTGGGGGTTAGGGAAAGAGTTCAGTTATGTACTAGACTGGTGGGGGTCAGGGAGAGAGTTCAGTTTTGTACTAGACTGGTGGGGGTTGGGGAGAGAGTTCAGTTATGTACTAGACTGGTGGGGGTCTGGGAGTGAGTTCAGTTATGTACTAGACTGGTGGGGGTCTGTCGTCCAGGCGGCCCTGTTAGCAGTAGTGGGTCAAATCACTGGCGAAGACAATCCAGAAAAAAAATGTGTTGTGATAATTACGTTGTTTGCTCTGTAACCTGTTAATTTATATGCCTTGCGAACGTGATATATATGCCTAAAGGCCGAGACAATTAGAGGACACAGTGGCAGAATAAATTTGTCACCTTTGTTTCATCACAAAACCAGAGAGCAACATCTGTCTGGTGAAGTCCTCTAAACATATTACATGTAACAAACAGTTACATGACCTACAGCATGGTCAAGCAAGGTCATGTTTCTGACATTTTCTGACTACTAAACAACTATTGATTTAGAACCACAGAGTTACAGCAAGTCACAAAGACAACAGGAGCTGCCTCCACTATTCCAGCACCATTTCAACTTTAACATTTCAACATCATCAAATCACCTCTGCTTAGTCTAATACAGTGTGTGTGTGTGTGTGTGTGTGTGTGTGTGTGTGTGTGTGTGTGTGTGTGTGTGTGTGTGTGTGTGTGTGTGTGTGTGTGTGTGTGTGTGTGTGTGTGTGTGTGTGTGTGCAAGTAGAAAACAGATGTTGACTCACCCTACTTGTAGAGAAACACCAATGCCATCCTCCTCTTTCATGTATCCTACACGTCTATGACTCTGTCATACAGGACACCATTTTAGTTTTTGTTGTCCTAGGCTATCTAAAATGCTTGCTCGCTAGCCTAACTTCCTTTCATGGGCTAGTTAACATTAGCATACTACATCTACCTACATGTTGAACTTCCATCCTCTCAGCCAATGGATGAATTAATGGTTGGATCAGAATTGCTGTTATAATCATTGGCCTGTACGGAGAATTAAGTAAAACTCAAGTCCAAATCCCTATCTCCATCTATGGCTAATTTAGTAAAGGAACTATATTAGCTCGCTAGACAACAACACAACAAGATGCATTCAAATTATTTCTGTCAATGATGATGTTTTGGCTGATGTGATTGGTCTGAAGCCAAATCCAAACTTGCTTCCCTTGACACTTTTTTTGGTTGTTTAGCCAGGACCATTCACAGCTGAGCTCACTCAGTTTAGCTCAACACTGATTGGCTATTCATTTATTCATTTTTTATCAAGGGAGGCCAAATGCTCGTTGGCTTCTCTTGCATTCAATGCTATGGTCGACAACAATGTCATACTCTTTCTGACCAGACAGCGTCAGATAGATACGCTACACAAACTGAGACTAAGTCGCGCTGTTTTGTTTGCTCAGATGCTTTTTCCGGTGAGATACATTCATCATCTTGAGAATTGAAGGACATTTTTGAAACACAGAGAGACAAATATAAAATAAATAAACCATCTTTCCTCTGCATCCAGGAATACACGCCACTGCTAGGCGTTCTGGATTAAACTTGATACAGAGGATGTCTTAATAAAGACAATCAAAAGTTCAAGGGATACTTTTGGATTTTGGTGATAAGGCCCTTTAGCTGCTTCCCAGATGACCTTGTGGATATCATGTTTATGTTCCTGTGTCCAGTATCAAGGCATTTAGAGGTAGTTTAGATAAAGGGCCTCATTGCCAACATCCTGAAGTATTCCTTTAAGTCTTTGTCCTATATTTGTAAGAGTTGTTCATTTGTTAGACTACTGGTTAAAGATGCAACGCAATATTGATAATTTATTTACCCTTTGATCTAGTTAATTCTTATCAATCACTTAAACATACAGTATGTAATAATGATCTCTAACATAGCTTGATGACTGTGGGCATTTTAGCTTATTTTTTGTTGTTCTATAAAGAGACAGCTAGAAGGGTCATAGGTCATTAGATTGTTGTTCTATATAGAGACGGCTATAAGGGTCATGGGTCATATTAGATTGTTGTTCTAGAGACGGCTAGAAGGGTCATGGGTCATATTAGATTGTTGTTCTATATAGAGACGGCTAGAAGGGTCATGGTCATATTAGATTGTTGTTCTATATAGAGACGGCTAGAAGGGTCATGGGTCATATTAGATTGTTGTTCTAGAGACGGCTAGAAGGGTCATGGGTCATATTAGATTGTTGTTCTATATAGAGACGGCAAAAGGGTCATAGGTCATATTAGATTGTTGTTCTATATAGAGACGGCTAGAAGGGTCATGGGTCATATTAGATTGTTGTTCTATATAGAGACGGCTAGAAGGGTCATAGGTCATATTAGATTGTTGTTCTATATAGAGACGGCTATAAGGGTCATAGGTCATATTAGATTGTTGTTCTATATAGAGACGGCTAGAAGGGTCATAGGTCATATTAGATTGTTGTTCTATATAGAGACGGCTAGAAGGGTCATAGGTCATTAGATTGTTGTTCTATATAGAGACGGCTAGAAGGGTAATGGGTCATATTAGATTGTTGTTCTATATAGAGACGGCTAGAAGGGTCATAGGTCATATTAGATTGTTGTTCTAGAGACGGCTAGAAGGGTCATGGGTCATATTAGATTGTTGTTCTAGAGACGGCTATAAGGGTCATGGGTCATATTAGATTGTTGTTCTAGAGACGGCTAGAAGGGTCATGGGTCATATTAGATTGTTGTTCTAGAGACGGCTATAAGGGTCATAGGTCATATTAGATTGTTGTTCTAGAGACAGCTAGAAGGGTCATGGGTCATATTAGATTGTTGTTCTAGAGACGGCTAGAAGGGTCATGGGTCATATTAGATTGTTGTTCTAGAGACGGCTAGAAGGGTCATGGGTCATATTAGATTGTTGTTCTAGAGACGGCTATAAGGGTCATAGGTCATATTAGATTGTTGTTCTAGAGACAGCTAGAAGGGTCATGGGTCATATTAGATTGTTGTTCTAGAGACGGCTAGAAGGGTCATGGGTCATAGTAGATTGTTGTTCTAGAGACGGCTAGAAGGGTCATGGGTCATAGTAGATTGTTGTTCTATATAGAGACGGCTATAAGGGTCATGGGTCATATTAGATTGTTGTTCTAGAGACGGCTAGAAGGGTCATGGGTCATAGTAGATTGTTGTTCTATATAGAGACGGCTATAAGGGTCATGGGTCATATTAGATTGTTGTTCTAGAGACGGCTAGAAGGGTCATGGGTCATATTAGATTGTTGTTCTAGAGACGGCTAGAAGGGTCATGGGTCATATTAGATTGTTGTTCTAGAGACGGCTAGAAGGGTCATGGGTCATATTAGATTGTTGTTCTATATAGACATGGCTAGAAGGGTCATGGGTCATATTAGATTGTTGTTCTAGAGACGGCTAGAAGGGTCATGGGTCATATTAGATTGTTGTTCTATATAGACATGGCTAGAAGGGTCATGGGTCATATTAGATTGTTGTTCTAGAGACGGCTAGAAGGGTCATGGGTCATATTAGATTGTTGTTCCATATAGACATGGCTAGAAGGGTCATGGGTCATATTAGATTGTTGTTCTATATAGAGACGGCTAGAAGGGTCATGGGTCATATTAGATTGTTGTTCTAGAGACGGCTAGAAGGGTCATAGGTCATATTAGATTGTTGTTCTATATAGAGACGGCTAGAAGGGTCATGGGTCATATTAGATTGTTGTTCTAGAGACGGCTAGAAGGGTCATGGGTCATATTAGAGTGTTGTTATAGAGACGGCTAGAAGGGTCATGGGTCATATTAGATTGTTGTTCTGGAGACGGCTAGAAGGGTCATGGGTCATATTAGATTGTGTGGAAATGTAGGAAATTATCTTTCAATTCCCCAAAACATTCTAAGGTTATGTAAAACCAAAGTTGCTCCCCTGGGTGGAGGCATAGGCTAGCGCACCCCTTGGTCCCGAGGACCAGGTTTGGGAATCCTTGTTCTAGTCAAGCGTCTGTGACACAAGTTTACCACCTAGTGGCTATAAGAGGAACTGTCCTGTCAGTGTTGTTTTTACTGCTGGCTCAAAACAACACACGACCTGCATACATGATATGATTCATGTGTGAGTACTAAAAGCATATGAATATAGTATATTATAGTATATTTATTATATATGTGGGTCTGATATGTAAACACTCTTAATGTTTGCTGTTTTATCACTAAGAAGAACATTGGACACTATGTAACCAAACACATGTGAAACTTCATGATATGAGTGATAAGATGTGTTTAAAAATGTGAGTTCTGAACCCTGTAGACTACTGCACTACTTCTGAAGAAGACCAGAGTCATTTCAGAATGAAGACTAGTCTTCAGTCCTGCATCTGTGACACCAGATTATCACCTAGTGGCCATAAAAGGAACTGTCCTGTCAGTGTGTTTTTACTGCTGCCTCAAAACAACACATGACCTGCATACATGATATGATTCATGTGTGATCATTTTGCAGATCATTTTGCTTATTTTAGCCTAAATCCTCGATACAAGTGGGGTAAGATAAATTAATAAGATGTCTAACCAAGACAAATTGTCTAGTGCACTGGCAAATAATGGCAGATCATGTTGCTGACTTTAACATAAAAAAGGCTTGAAACAGGTCAGAATATCTTAAAACAAATCAACTTGATTTTCTGGGTAAGAGAAATGAACTAAAAACAAGTAAATACATTTTCTGGGAAAGTGAGACCGACTCAAAACAAGTCATTTTAACGTTATTATAACTCTAGGTAAGATTACATTTTTTTTGCATTGTGGCAACTCTTATTACCTGATTTCTGTGTCTTCACGTCCTCCAGTTGACTTTGCATGACAGCCTCTCTCTTTTCTACTCTCTGTGCCACCCCCATGTCTCTCAGCGCTCTCAGCTCAGCCCAGAGGTCCGGCTCAGAGTCTGTCTGTCCATCTGTTTTTCTGTCTGCTGGTGTTTTGACCTCGAATTCTGTCTTGAAATCTACAGCTTTAGTGACCTCTACACCTTGACCTTTGGTGACCCCTACCCCAGACAGACAGAGGAGCAACAGCAGAGGAACGACAGAGACAGACTTCTGCATCTTCATATCACAATCACAGCTTGCTAATGGAACTGGAGGTCTGAATATTGCTTAACCTTAAATACACACTGATTCAGAATTCACCCATCCCCCTAGTCATGTCAAGCCTCACTCCTCCTCATCACTCCTCCTCCTTGGTTGCTTCCCACTTAATGAATCATCCCACATTTCATCAGGATCTATGGGTTAAAAAACCTCTTGTTCACTTCTCAATCACTGGGACGACACACATGATCAAAACCAGTTCAGACCAAGGAGTGGTCCAGAATAAGGGGAGGGGTCTGAGGAGGAGGAATAACGAAGTCCTGAATATGTATTTCTGGACACGTAGATGAGGACACTCATGGTGGTGTTTACCAACGAACTGATAGTGAACGGACGTCTCTATTTGTTTAACTGAGAGGGAGGAGTGAGTGGGGAGCAGAACCAGGGTCAAGTTAAGTAAACTGAGAGGGAGGAGTGAGTGGGGAGCAGGAACAGGGTCAAGTTAAGTAAACTGAGTCTGTGTCAAAAATGGCACTCTATTCCCTCCATAGTACACTACTTCTAGAAACAGTGACTTATATAGGGAATAGGGCTCCATTGGGGATGCACCCAGACAGTCATGGTGATGGGAACTGGTTGGATCAGGGCCATGACAGGTTTACCGGCAGTTCTTGAGTTGAACTCAATTGAACCCAGTCCACTTTGTTTTTGTCCAGTAATGTTGGGAGACTTGCGGTCTCTCATAAAAACTGTTTTTGTTTATATATATAAACTGTTCTTATCTTTTCTTTCTTATAGTTACCTAAAAGTCTAAAGTTTTTGAAAAACCGAGGTAAATTAAAAAATCTTTGTACATTTCTGTAACTCTCTTCTGTAACTCTCTTTTTTTTAGTTGGACGAGCCCAACTAAAAGAAAACTCATCTTCAATACGGAAAAACACGCAGTTAAAATGTGTGTCAAGGTCACACACTGGCTAACACATGACTGCTCACCCTTGAAAGAAAATCATAAACCAAGTTGTCCTTACCACGGACATGTCTGACTTCATGGGGACGAGCAAAATGCCTTTCATGCTCGCTTTGAGGCAAGCAACACTGAAGCATGCATGAGGTCACCAGCTGTTCCAGACGACTGTGTGATCCCGCTCTCCGTAGCCGATGTGAGCAAGACCTTTACACAGGTCAACATTCACAAAGCAGCGGGGCCAGAAGGATTAACAGGACGTGTACTCAAAGCATGCGCTGACCAACTGGCAAGTGTCTTCACTGACATTTTTAACCTCTCCCTGGCCGAGTGTGTAATACCTACATGTTTCAAACACACCACCATAGTCCCTGTGCCCAAGAAAAGGAAAGGTAACCTGCCTAAGTGAATACCACCCCGTAGCACTCACGTCGGTAGCTATGAAGTGCTTTGAAAGGCTGGTCATGGCTCACATCAACACCATTATCCCAGAAACCCTAGACCCACTCCAATTTCCATACCGCCCCAACAGATCCACAGATGATACAATCTCAATCACACTCCACACAGCCCTTTCCCACCTGGACAAAATTAACCCCTATGTGAGAATGCTGTTCATTGACAACAGCTCAGTGCTCAACACCATAGTGCCCTCAAAGCTCATCACTAAGCTAAGGACCCTGGGACTAAACACCCCCTCTGCAACTGGATCCTGGACATCCTGACGGGCCACCCCCAGGTGGTAAGGGTAGGTAACAACACATCCGCCACGCAGATCCTCAACAATGGGGCCCATCAAGGGTGCGTGTTTAGTCCCCTCTTGTATTCCCTGTTGACACACAACTGCGTAGCCAAGTACAAGTCCAACACCATCATTAAGTTTGCTGACGACACAACAGTGGTAGGCCTGATCACCGACAACGATGAGACAGCCTATAGGGAGGAGGACTGAAGTTGAGCGGGTCGAGAGTTTCAAGTTCCTTGGTGTCCACATCACCAACAAACTATTATGGTCCAAACACACCAAGACATTTTTGAAGAGGGCACGACAAACCATTTCCCCCCTCAAGAGACTGAAAGGATTTGGCATGGGTCCCCAGATCCTCAAAAAGTTATACAGCTGCACCATCGAGAGCATCCTGACTGGTTGCATTACTGCCTGGTATGGCAACTGCTCGGCATCTGACCGTAAGGCGCTACAGAGGGTAGTGCTTATGGCCCAGTACTGGGGCCAAGCTTCCTCAAATCCAGGACCTATATAATAGGCGGTGTCAGAGGAAGGCCCAAAAAATTGTCAAAGCCTCCAGTCACCCATGTCATAGACTTTTCTCTCTGCTCCCGCACGGCAAGTGGTGCCAGAGTGCCAAGTCTATGACCAAAAGGCTCCTTCACAGCTTCTACCCTCAAGCCATAAGACTGCTGAACAACTAAACTAATCAAATGGCCACACGTACTATTTACATATACCCCCCACCCCCCCACTGCTGCTACCGGTACCCCCTGTATATATCCTCGTTATTGTTATGTACATTTCTTGTGTTACTTTAAATTTGATTTGTCTCAGGATGGTAAGTTGGTGGTTGAAGATATCCCTCTAGTGGTGTGGGGGCTGTGCCTTGGCAAAGTGGGTGGGGTTATATCCTTCCTATTTTGCCCTGTCTGGGGGTATCATCGGATGGGGCCACAGTGTCTCCTGACCCCTCCTGTCTCAGCCTCCAGTATTTATGCTGCATTAGTTTATGTGTCGGGGGGCTAGGGTCAGTTTGTTATATCTGGAGTACTTGTCCTGTCTTATCCGGTGTCCTATGTGAATTTCAGTATGCTCTCTCTAATTCTCTTTTTCTCTTTCTTTCTCTCTCTCGGAGGACCTGAGCCCTAGGACCATGCCTCAGGACGACCTGACATGATGACTCCTTGCTGTCCCCAGTCCACCTGTCCCCAGTCCACCTGGCCAACTGTTCTGCCTGCGGCTATGGAACCCTGACCTGTTCACCGGACGTGCTACCTGTCCCAGACCTGCTGTTTTCAACTCTCTAGAGACCGCAGGAGCGGTAGTGATACTCTTAATGATCGGCTATGAAAAGCCAACTGACATTTACTCCTGAGGTGCTGCACCCTCGACAACTACTGTGATTATTATTATTTGACAATGCTGGTCATTTATGAACATTTGAACATCTTGGCCATGTTCTGTTATAATCTCCACCCGGCACAGCCAGAAGAGGACTGGCCTCCCCTCATAGCCTGGTTCCTCTCTAGGTTTCTTCCTTGGTTTTGGACTTTCTAGGGAGTTTTTCCTAGCCACCGTGCTTCTACACCTGCATTGCTTGCTGTTTGGGGTTTTAGGCTGGGTTTCTGTACAGCACTTTGAGATATCAGCTCATGTACGAAGGGCTATATAAATACATTTGATTTGATTGGACTTTACTCTAGTGATTTTCCAGAGTGGAATGGCCTCAGGGAAATGAGTGGCAGCGTACATGATGTTTAAGAGAAACTAGTTGCCATTCTTTGCTTTGGGCACTGTTTGGTTTGGTTTAACCATCCGCTGGCAAACGTGAAAGGATTGGCAGTAAGCCACAACATGCTGTTCAGAGGAGGCCAGAAGAAGTTACACAAGATACAGTCATACGTCTTGTTGACCCCAAGATGGCCTGTCGTACTACCAACGTGAGCCAACCTCAGTATCTTGTTGAACTGTAAGTGGAACCACATTTGAAGATACACTGGGCCAATCGTCTTGCCCAGAAGAAACAGAACAGAATTACTGCCGCGAAAATCAGAACACCATCTCTGTCAAAGTATCCCACACAATCTTCTTCTCTGGACGAGACCAAAAAGAGGGGAGAGGAAATCATCTTTAGACATCAACTGTAGAGGCCCTCTCTTCCATCAGTGGTCCTACAAACTCACTCACCTTTGGGTTTTTATATTTCAGATTCTTTAAGTGTTTTACAGCGAAAACACAATTTAGCATTATATTAGCTTACTACAATAGCCAACCACACAGCAGCATTGATTCATGCACGTTAGCGATAGCGAATAAACCAGCAAAAGATATTACATTTTTCACTAACCTTCTCAAAACTTCATCAGATGACAGTCCTATAACATCATATTACACAATACATATATTGTTTGTTCGAAAATGTGCATATTTAGCGGCACAAATCATGGTTATACAATGAGAATAGTAGCCAAGCTGCAAAGAAAATGTCAGGAGAAATCTTGGGAGAGGCACCTAATCTAATCAATAACTAATCATAAACTTGACTAAAAAATACAGGTTGGACAGCAAATGAAAGATACATTAGTTCTTAATGCAACCGCTGTGTTAGATTTTTAAAATTAACGTTACTACGACATACAGCGTGCGTTAAAGCGAGACCGCACCGAAATTAATGGCGGTATAGTAGTGTAACATTTTTCAACAGAACAACGAATTAACATCATAAATAGTTCTTACTTTTTGATGAGCTTCCATCAGAATCTTGGGCAAGTTGTCCTTTGTCCAGAATAATCGTTGCTCCGGCTGTAGAATGTAGTCTTCAGCTTAGGAATTAGCAGCGAACATTAGCTATGTGGCCCAGACGTGTCCAACTCTTCATTACGCAGCACAAAGAAAATTCCGAAAATCGCAATATACTGATATAAAATGATATAACTCGGTTTAAAATAACTACATTATGACGTTTTTAACACCTATATCGAATAAAATCAGAGCCGGATATATCTAAGGCCTATAACGAGAGCTTTCCAGAATGCCATCCTGAGGTCTGTCTCGCGTCATGGCGAACGTTGAAAAGAGTGCACCCCACGTTCCAAGACCCTTTATATGGCCTCAGATCTGCCTAGCAACCCAATTCCAATTCTCACTGCTTGCTGACATCTAGGGGAAGGCGTATGCAGTGCATGTCGACCAATAGAATACATGCAAATTAATAAACTGACCCTGGAACAGAGTGCACGATTTCAGATTTCTCACTTCCTGACAGGAAGTTTGCTCCAACTTGAGTTCTGTTTTACTCACAGATATAATTCAAACGGTTTTAGAAACTAGAGAGTGTTTTCTATCCAATAGTAATAATAATATGCATATTGTACGAGCAAGAATTGAGTATGAGGCAGTTTAATTTGGGAACAGATTTTTACAAAGTGAAAACAGCGCCCCCATATTGACAAGAAGTTATTAAGATGAATGCACTAAATCTGGATAAGAGCATCTGCTAAATGACAAAAATGTCAATGTCATGCCCTGTACGGGAATAGGACTCTTATCAAAAGTAGTGCACTATACAGGGAACAGGACTCTTATCAACAGTAGTGCACTATACAGGGAACAGGACTCTTATCAACAGTAGTGCACTATACAGGGAACAGGACTCTTATCAACAGTAGTGCACTATACAGGGAACAGGACTCTTATCAACAGTAGTGCACTATACAGGGAACAGGACTCTTATCAAAAGTAGTGCACTATACAGGGAACAGGACTCTTATCAACAGTAGTGCACTATACAGGGAATAGGACTCTTATCAAAAGTAATGCACTATACAGGGAACAGGACTCTTATCAAAAGTAGTGCACTATACAGGGAACAGGACTCTTATCAACAGTAGTGCACTATACAGGGAACAGGACTCTTATCAACAGTAGTGCACTATACAGGGAACAGGACTCTTATCAACAGTAGTGTTGATACAGGGAACAGGACTCTTATCAACAGTATTACACTATACAGGGAACAGGACTCTTATCAACAGTAGTGCACTATACAGGGAACAGGACTCTTATCAACAGTAGTGCACTATACAGGGAACAGGACTCTTATCAACAGTAGTGCACTATACAGGGAACAGGACTCTTATCAACAGTAGTGCACTATACAGGGAACAGGACTCTTATCAACAGTAGTGCACTATACAGGGAACAGGACTCTTATCAATAGTAGTGCACTATACAGGGAATAGGACTCTTATCAACAGTAGTGCACTATACAGGGAACAGGACTCTTATCAACAGTAGTGCACTATACAGGGAACAGGACTCTTATCAAAAGTAGTGCACTATACAGGGAACAGGACTCTTATCAACAGTAGTGCACTATACAGGGAACAGGACTCTTATCAAAAGTAGTGCACTATACAGGGAACAGGACTCTTATCAACAGTAGTGCACTATACAGGGAACAGGACTCTTATCAACAGTAGTGCACTATACAGGGAACAGGACTCTTATCAACAGTAGTGCACTATACAGGGAACAGGACTCTTATCAACAGTAGTGCACTATACAGGGAACAGGACTCTTATCAACAGTAGTGCACTATACAGGGAACAGGACTCTTATCAACTGTAGTGCACTATACAGGGAACAGGACTCTTATCAACTGTAGTGCACTATACAGGGAACATGACTCTTATCAACAGTAGTGCACTATACAGGGAACAGGACTCTTATCAACTGTAGTGCACTATACAGGGAACAGGACTCTTATCAACTGTAGTGCACTATACAGGGAACAGGACTCTTATCAACAGTAGTGCACTATACAGGGAATATGACTCTTATCAACAGTAGTGCACTATACAGGGAATAGGACTCTTATCAAAAGTAGTGCACTATACAGGGAACAGGACTCTTATCAACAGTAGTGCACTATACAGGGAACAGGACTCTTATCAACAGTAGTGCACTATACAGGGAACAGGACTCTTATCAACAGTAGTGCACTATACAGGGAACAGGACTCTTATCAAAAGTAGTGCACTATACAGGGAATAGGACTCTTATCAAAAGTAGTGCACTATACAGGGAACAGGACTCTTATCAACAGTAGTGCACTATACAGGGAATTGGACTCTTATCAAAAGTAGTGCACTATACAGGGAACAGGACTCTTATCAACAGTAGTGCACTATACAGGGAATAGGACTCTTATCAACAGTAGTGCACTATACAGGGAATAGGACTCTTATCAAAAGTAGTGCACTATACAGGGAATAGGACTCTTATCAACAGTAGTGCACTATACAGGGAATAGGACTCTTATCAAAAGTAGTGCACTATACAGGGAACAGGACTCTTATCAACAGTAGTGCACTATACAGGGAACAGGACTCTTATCAACAGTAGTGCACTATACAGGGAACAGGACTCTTATCAAAAGTAGTGCACTATACAGGGAATAGGACTCTTATCAACAGTAGTGCACTATACAGGGAACAGGACTCTTATCAAAAGTAGTGCACTATACAGGGAATAGGACTCTTATCAAAAGTAGTGCACTATACAGGGAACAGGACTCTTATCAACAGTAGTGCACTATACAGGGAACTGGACTCTTATCAAAAGTAGTGCACTATACAGGGAACAGGACTCTTATCAACAGTAGTGCACTATACAGGGAATAGGACTCTTATCAACAGTAGTGCACTATACAGGGAATAGGACTCTTATCAAAAGTAGTGCACTATACAGGGAATAGGACTCTTATCAACAGTAGTGCACTATACAGGGAATAGGACTCTTATCAAAAGTAGTGCACTATACAGGGAATAGGACTCTTATCAACAGTAGTGCACTATACAGGGAACAGGACTCTTATCAACAGTAGTGCACTATACAGGGAATAGGACTCTTATCAAAAGTAGTGCACTATACAGGGAATAGGACTCTTATCAACAGTAGTGCACTATACAGGGAATAGGACTCTTATCAACAGTAGTGCACTATACAGGGAATAGGACTCTTATCAACAGTAGTGCACTATACAGGGAATAGGACTCTTATCAAAAGTAGTACACTATACAGGGAATAGGACTCTTATCAACAGTAGTGCACTATACAGGGAATAGGACTCTTATCAAAAGTAGTGCACTATACAGGGAATAGGACTCTTATCAAAAGTAGTGCACTATACAGGGAATAGGACTCTTATCAACAGTAGTGCACTATACAGGGAATAGGACTCTTATCAACAGTAGTGCACTATACAGGGAATAGGACTCTTATCAACAGTAGTCCACTATACAGGGAATAGGACTCTTATCAAAAGTAGTGCACTATACAGGGAATAAGACTCCTATCAACAGTAGTGCACTATACAGGGAATAGGACTCTTATCAAAAGTAGTGCACCATACAGGGAACAGGACTCTTATCAACAGTAGTGCACTATACAGGGAACAGGACTCTTATCAACAGTAGTGCACTATACAGGGAACAGGACTCTTATCAACAGTAGTGCACTATACAGGGAACAGGACTCTTATCAAAAGTAGTGCACTATACAGGGAACAGGACTCTTATCAACAGTAGTGCACTATACAGGGAACAGGACTCTTATCAACAGTAGTGCACTATACAGGGAACAGGACTCTTATCAAAAGTAGTGCACTATACAGGGAACAGGACTCTTATCAACAGTAGTGCACTATACAGGGAACAGGACTCTTATCAACAGTAGTGCACTATACAGGGAACAGGACTCTTATCAACAGTAGTGCACTATACAGGGAACAGGACTCTCATCAAAAGTAGTGCACTATACAGGGAACAGGACTCTTATCAACAGTAGTGCACTATACAGGGAACAGGACTCTTATCAACAGTAGTGCACTATACAGGGAACAGGACTCTTATCAACAGTAGTGCACTATACAGGGAACAGGACTCGTATCAACAGTAGTGCACTATACAGGGAACAGGACTCTTATCAAAAGTAGTGCACTATACAGGGAACAGGACTCTTATCAACAGTAGTGCACTATACAGGGAACAGGACTCTTATCAACAGTAGTGCACTATTAAGGGAACAGGACTCTTATCAACAGTAGTGCACTATACAGGGAACAGGACTCTTATCAACAGTAGTGCACTATACAGGAAACAGGACTCTTATCAAAAGTAGTGCACTATACAGGGAATAAGACTCTTATCAACAGTAGTGCACTATACAGGGAATAGGACTCTTATCAACAGTAGTGCACTATACAGGGAACAGGACTCTTATCAACAGTAGAGCACTATACAGGGAACAGGACTCTTATCAAAAGTAGTGCACTATACAGGGAACAGGACTCTTATCAACAGTAGTGCACTATACAGGGAACAGGACTCTTATCAACAGTAGTGCACTATACAGGGAACAGGACTCTTATCAAAAGTAGTGCACTATACAGGGAACAGGACTCTTATCAAAGTAGTGCACTATACAAGGAATAGGACTCTTATCAAAAGTAGTGCACTATACAGGGAACAGGACTCTTATCAACAGTAGTGCACTATACAGGGAACAGGACTCTTATCAACAGTAGTGCACTATACAGGGAACAGGACTCTTATCAACAGTAGTGCACTATACAGGGAACAGGACTCTTATCAAAAGTAGTGCACTATACAGGGAATAGGACTCTTATCAAAAGTAGTGCACTATACAGGGAACAGGACTCTTATCAACAGTAGTGCACTATACAGGGAATTGGACTCTTATCAACAGTAGTGCACTATACAGGGAACAGGACTCTTATCAACAGTAGTGCACTATACAGGGAATAGGACTCTTATCAAAAGTAGTGCACTATACAGGGAATAGGACTCTTATCAATAGTAGTGCACTATACAGGGAATAGGACTCTTATCAAAAGTAGTGCACTATACAGGGAATAGGACTCTTATCAACAGTAGTGCACTATACAGGGAACAGGACTCTTATCAACAGTAGTGCACTATACAGGGAATAGGACTCTTATCAAAAGTAGTGCACTATACAGGGAATAGGACTCTTATCAAAAGTAGTGCACTATACAGGGAATAGGACTCTTATCAACAGTAGTGCACTATACAGGGAATAGGACTCTTATCAACAGTAGTCCACTATACAGGGAATAGGACTCCTATCAACAGTAGTGCACTATACAGGGAATAAGACTCTTATCAAAAGTAGTGCACTATACAGGGAATAAGACTCCTATCAACAGTAGTGCACTATACAGGGAATAGGACTCTTATCAACAGTAGTGCACTATACAGGGAATAGGACTCTTATCAACAGTAGTGCACTATACAGGGAATAGGACTCTTATCAACAGTAGTCCACTATACAGGGAATAGGACTCCTATCAACAGTAGTGCACTATACAGGGAATAGGACTCTTATCAAAAGTAGTGCACTATACAGGGAATAAGACTCCTATCAACAGTACTGCACTATACAGGGAATAGGACTCTTACACTCTCCAATGTAAATTTAAGTATGATCTCTCTAATTCTCTCTCTCTTTCTCTCTTTTCACTTTTTCTTTCTCGCTCTTTCTCTTTCTTTCTTTCTTTCTTTCTTTCTTTCTTTCTTTCTTTCTTTCTTTCTTTCTTTCTTTCTTTCTTTCTTTCTCTCGGAGGACCTGAGCCCTAGGACCATGCCTCAGGACTACCTGGCCGTGCTGCTGCTCCAGTTTCAACTGTTCTGCCTGCGGCTATGGAACCCTGACCTGTTCACCGGACGTGCTGTTTTTTCAACTCTCTACAGACAGCAGGAGCGGTAGAGATACTCTGAATGATTGGCCATGAAAAGCCAACTGATATTTACTCCTGAGGTGCTGACCTGTTGCACCCTTGACAACCACTGTGATGTGATTATTGTTATTTGACCCTGCTGGTAATCTATGAACATTTGAACATCTTGGCCATGTTCTGTTATACTCTCAACCTGGAAATAAAAGAGAGCCGCACACTCTAGGAGCTCAGATGCAAAAATATTTAATTTACCAACGTTTCGACAGGCAAGCCGTCTTCATCAGGGTACAATCACAGACACTGCGGGATGACTCGTTTATATATAGTGTCAAGACACACAGGTGTCTGTAATCATGGCCAAGAGTGGCCTAATATCATTGGTTAATTTCTCATATTAAAATGGCATAGAAAGAGCAACATACAATAAATACAAATGGATAGCATACGATCATAGACTCAATAAAGACCACACAAGCCTACAAACAACCACAATGGCAAAGTCACAACAAACACAACAATCACAAGAATGGCTTCAGATCAAAGTCCACGTTAAGACCGAAGGGAGCAAGGGTCTTTAAATTAAATATCCAAGCAGCCTCTCGTCTTAACAATAAATGATCAAGGTCACCCCCTTTCCTGGGGAGGGTGACATGTTCGATGCCAATATAACGCAAAGATGAAATCGAGTGGCCTGCCTCCAAAAAGTGGGCCGCAACTGGGTAGGTCAAGTTTTTGCACCTAATGGTGCTACGATGCTCTGAGATACGTACTTTTAATTCACGCTTTGTTTTACCCACATAATTTTTACCACAAGGACAAGTTATAAAAGATAAATAACTGCCTTAGTGGAGCACGTAATAACACCTTTGATTGGGATCGATTTCCCTGTTTGTGGATGTTTGAAGGATCTACATTTATAAGTGCCATTGCATTGGGCACAGCCATTACACTTGTAGTTTCCATCCAGTAGGGGCGCAAATAGACGTTGTTCAGGAATATCTTGGGGGGTTAAATCAGAGTGTACCAATTGGTCTCTGAGATTTCTGCACCGCGAAAATACGACCAAGGGAAGGTCCGAAAACACATTACCGAGACTATCATCGGATTTTAGAATATGCCAATGTTTGTGAACGATTCCCTTAATTTGTTCAGAGCGCTTTGAATAGCGGGTAGTTAGAATGCAAGAATGCGTCTTTTTGTGAGACTGCCCTTGAAAAAGGTCATGTCTCGTTTTGTTTTGAATTTTTTCAATGGCATTATTAATCTGATCATTTTTGTACCCCCTCTCCTTGAACTTTCTTTGCGTCTCAGCCATATTTCTGTCGAAATCTGATTGTTTTTTGCAAATTCTTTTGATTCGACAGAATTGGCTGTAGGGCAAACTATTTTTCAAGGGAAGTGGGTGACAACTGTCAGCCCTCAACAAACTGTTACGATCAGTAGGTTTCCTGTAAAGATCAGTGTATAGAACATTATCTTCACACAAGATCAGAAGATCAAGAAAACTGATTTGACGTGTATCAGATTGCATAGTAAATCTCAAATGTTCAGAACAGGAGTTAAGAAAATCATGGAACGCCTGGAGCTGTTTTGCATCACCCCTCCATAGAACAAAAATATCATCAATATACCGTTTCCAAATAATGTTAGGCAAGAAAACATTTTTGAGAGGATTGAAAATAGACTGTTTCTCCATGTAACCCACATACAAATTAGCATAGTTAGGAGCCATGGGGGATCCCATAGCAGTACCCTTCGTCTGAATAAAGGAATCATTTAGAAACATGAAATAGTTGTGTGTAAGTACTATTTCAGCCAATGTTATAATGCATTCACTGGAAGGTAGTTTATTGGGGTCACGTTGCAGAAGAAAATGTTCCATAGCTTCAATACCGCCCTCGTGAGGAATATTAGTGTATAACGACTCAACATCAAAAGTAACTAACAATGTGTTCTCAGGGAGAGGATCAAGAGATTCTATGATAGAGATCATACTGCTGGTGTCCTTTACAAAGGAGGGGAGCTGTTCTGCGAGTGGTCTAATAAAAAAGTCAACAAAAGTAGAAAGAGGGGCCGTTACTGCATCAATGCCCGCTACAATAGGGCGCCCTGGAGGTTTTGTAACATTCTTGTGTAATTTCGGCAAAGTATAGAAAGTGGAAATTTTAGGGTGTTGAATAGCCAAAAAGTCATGTTCTTTTTTGGTTATCTGACCACAACCTAAATACCCATCTAGGACAGTTAAGATAGTATTCTGAAATTCAGAAGTGGGGTCACTTCTGAGTTTCTTGTAAAAGGTGTTGTCAAGCAGCTGTCTATGACACTCATAGCCTGGTTCTGGCCACCCCTCATAGCCTGGTTCCTCTCTAGGTTTCTTTCTAGGTTCTGGCCTTTCTAGGGAGTTTTTCCTAGCCGCCGTGCCTCTACGCCTGCATTGCTTGCTGTTTGGGGTTTTAGGCTGAGTTTCTGTACAGCACTTTGTGACATCAACTGACGTAAGAAGGGTTTATAAATACATTTGATTGATTGATTGATTATCAAAAGTAGTGCACTCTATGCAAGGAATAGGGTGGCTCTGGGGTGAAGTCTGCTGCCCCCTAGAGGTGGGATGTGGGAAACGGAAATGGATTGTCTTACTGTGGCTCTGGGGTGAAGTCTGCTGCCCCTACAGGAGAGATGTGGGAAACGGAATGGAATGTCTTACTGTGGCTCTGGGGTGAAGTCTGCTGCCTCCTAGAGGTGAGATGTGGGTAGGGGAAATGGAATGCCTTACTGTGGCTCTGGGGTGGAGTCTGCTGCCCCCTAGAGGTGAGAAGTGGGTAGGGGAAATGGAAAGTCTTACTGTGGCTCTGGGGTGAAGTCTGCTGCCCCTAGAGGTGAGAAGTGGGTAGGAGAAATGGAAAGTCTTACTGTGGCTCTGGGGTGAAGTCTGCTGCCCCTAGAGGTGAGATGTGGGTAGGAGAAATGGAAAGTCTTACTGTGGCTCTGGGGTGGAGTCTGCTGCCCCCTAGAGGTGAGATGTGGGTAGGGGAAATGGAAAGTCTTACTGTGGCTCTGGGGTGAAGTCTGCTGCCCCTAGAGGTGAGAAGTGGGTAGGAGAAATGGAAA
Source organism: Salvelinus namaycush (assembly GCF_016432855.1). Lineage (NCBI taxonomy): Eukaryota > Metazoa > Chordata > Actinopteri > Salmoniformes > Salmonidae > Salvelinus > Salvelinus namaycush. The sequence continues at coordinate 100,462 of NW_024061447.1, forward strand.
GTCTTACTGTGGCTCTGGGGTGAAGTCTGCTGCCCCCTAGAGGTGAGATGTGGGTAGGGGAATTGGAAAGTCTTACTGTGGCTCTGGGGTGAAGTCTGCTGCCCCCTAGAGGTGGGATGTGTGTAGGGGAAATGGAATGTCTTACTGCGGCTCTGGGGTGAAGTCTGCTTCCCCCTAGAGGTGAGATGTGTGTAGGGGAAATGGAATGTCTTACTGTGGCTCTGGGGTGAAGTCTGCTGCCCCCTAGAGGTGGGATGTGTGTAGGGGAAATGGAATGTCTTACTGCGGCTCTGGGGTGGATTCCAAATTAACCAGATCCAGTCATTCAGTAGGCTTCACAATATTGTCCCATTCCCACATATTAGAATGTAAATCACATAGTGCACAACATGTTACTACATTTGCAATAGGAGGCCATTTCAGACATAATGACAACACTGATAACTAAACCAGACAAACAAGCTGTAAAACTGCTGAGCTCATATAATGATTAATGCTTAATTAAATGTGTGTGTAGCTGTAAAGTAAGTAAGTAAGAATGTGATTGAAGTAATAGCTATGTCGTTTTTGGGGGTATCTGTATTTTACCCTCCTATTTATATTTTTGACCACTTTAACTCCAATTAATTCAGATAAACGTTTTACTCCCGTACATTTTATCTGAAACCCAAAAGTACTTGCTACATTTTGAATGCTTTTCAGGACAGAAAAATGGTCCAACTCAGGCACTTACTGATAGAACGTGCGGTCATCACCACTGCCTCTGATCTGGTGGACTCACTAAACTAAAGAACTGAAATAGGACAGCACTCCGGTAAATAAACTTAAATTGAAATGTTCATTGCCGCACAAACGCTTCAGACATGAGCTCTTCTTCAGCGTGCAAGGCAATGGCAATCAATGTCACTTCAACAATACCACACAGGTGGGCATAATTATAAATTCACATTCAGTATTGGCCCTATCAAGTGATCCCAGCAGAGTGCGCTGTGGGGGAAACATGACAGTCATATTAAGACTGTGAGACAATACAAATTCATTATGATGTCATTACATGTCGTTATGATGTCATTATCTTTCATTATGATGTCATTAACCAAATGTTTGACCTATTTAGAACCTAGTACAAACAAAACAAGAAAAATAACATTCCTCATTGAGGCCTCCTGGGGCAAGATTGACCAAGCGGTCTGTCCAATATGTATCTCTTTGTAGAAGTCATTCATCCCTGTCTCCTCCCCTTTGTGGCGCCTTCACCAATCCAATGAACATATTAGGTACTTAGTTCATGATTATGTCTGTTGAAATATCCGGCAACAGGGGATGTTTCATCATGGTTGTGAATGGAGCTCTTATGTTCACATTTGCTCGTCTTAAGGTCACGTTTCAGTCTTAATAACCACATAATACAAGTTACAGGAACACTTAAGGAGATATACGACATATTTCGTGTTCAGTGGCAATTTTAGCATGTAAATATTGTTAGGGGAAAAAATATATATAGTGGGACGCAGCAAAGTCACTACACAACACAACACTAAACAATACATTCATTGCACTATAACGTTGACAAACGGTGCACACAAACGATTAGGGCCCACATAAAGCTGTCCCAACAGCAGAGTCCCAACATCTCACCACTGCTACACTTGGCTGTCAGTGGAGCCTTGTCTGGCAGCGAAATAGTTCATTCAGCCTCATTTACTGCCTTGATATGTGTAACGATAGTCATTTTCTTCCTCCTCCTCCTCCTCCTCCTCGGAGGAGAGGCGAGAAGGATCGGACCAATACGCAGAGTGGTTAGTTTCCATAGTGATTTAATATATAACAAAACAATATGCGATACAAAATAACAAAATAACTACCGTGACAGTCCCGTGTGGCGAAACACTGACACAAGAACAAACACCCACAAAACACACGTAAAACCCTGGCTGCCTAAGTATGATTCTCAATCAGGGACAACGATTGACAGCTGCCTCTGATTGAGAATCATACCAGGCCGAACACACAAAATCCCAACATAAAAATCACACATCGACAACCCACCCAACTCACGCCCTGACCATACTAAATAAATACAAAAACAAGGGAAAACAGGTCAGGAACGTGACAGAACCCCCCCCCCCCCCTTAAGGTGCGAACTCCGGGCGCACCTCCTAAACTCTAGGGGAGGGTCTGGGTGGCCGTCTGTCCGCGGTGGCGGCTCTGGCGCGGGACGTGGACCCCACTTAAACAATGTTTTTTCCCGCCTCCTTAATCCGACACATTGGTGCGGCTGGCTTCCGGGTTGGAGGCGCGCTGTGTTAAAGAAGCAGTGCGGCTTGGTTGGGTTGTGCTTCGGAGGACGCATGGCTTTCGACCTTCGTCTCTCCCGAGCCCGTACGGGAGTTGTAGCGATGAGACAAGATAGTAATTACTAGCGATTGGATACCACGACAATTGGGGAGAAAAAAAAAAAAAGAAAAAAAAAAAAGAATGTCAACTTGATTCATGATGATAACTGCTAGCTAAGATTTTGAAAGTTGGATGTTGACATGATCAGTCCAATCAAAGCTACTGTACATATAACGGGATTTGACGTCATTTTATCTGTGGCCAATGACCTTGAGCCTTCTTGGAAGGACCCAAAGGGCATACATGTTTGATGTCTACCCTTACTAAGGACTTAGACTTAGTGGTGACATAGTGTCCCCATGAGTGACAGAACACTGAGCCAATCACGGCGCATTGCTCCTATTTTCCACTGGCTTGCCCCACCACAGAAAGCAGGCTGAAACACCTGCATTTTGTATCTGCCTTACTCTAGAAAACAAAAAAGAGGCCATGTTTGTATGCGGCTTTATTAACTCAATGATATATATATATATATTACATTGTTTGCAAACAGATATGTGACATGTGTTAATGCCAAAATAACACGCAAAACAGGCTCCGCCCCCCAAAAATATATATAGAGTACCAGTCAAAAGTTTGGACACACCTACTCATTCAAGGGTTTCTCTTTATTTTTACTTTTTTCTACATTGTAGAATAATAGTAAAGACATCAAAACTATAAAATAACACATATGGAATCTTTTTGTAACGAATCATTTTAGATTATTCAAAGTAGCCTCCCTTTGCTTTGATGACAGCTTTGCACACGCTTGACATTCTCTCAACCAGCTTCACCTGGAATGCTTTTCCAACGGTCTTGAATGAGTTCCCACATATGCTGATAACTTGTTGGCTGCTTTTCCTTCACTCTGCGGTCCGACGAATCCCAAACCATCTCAATTGGGTTGAGGTCGGGAGATTGTGGAGGCCAGGTCATCTGACGCAGCACTCCATCACTCTCCTTCTTGGTCAAATAGCCCTTACACAACCTGGAGGTGTTTTGGGTCATTGTCCTGTTGAAAAACAGATGATAGTCCCACTAAGTGCAAACCAGATGGGATGGCGTATTGCTGCAAAATGCTGTGGTAGCCATGCTGGTTAAGTGTGCCTTGAATTCTAAATAAATCACTGAGTGTCAATAGCAAGGGACCCCCACACCATCAGACCTCCTCCTCCATGCTTCACGGTGGTAACAACACATGCAGAGATCATCTGTTCACCTACTCTGCTTCTCACAATGATACGGCGGTTGGAACCAATATTTTCAATTTGGACTAGTCAGGCCAAAGGACAGATTTCCAACTGTCTAATGTCCATTGCTTGTGTTGTTTGGCCCAAACAAGTGTCTTCTTTTTATTGGTGTCCTTTAGTAGTGGTTTCTTTGCAGCAACCAAGAAGGCCTGATTCATGCACCTCTGAACAGTTGATGTTGAGATGTGTTTGTTACTCAAATTCTGTGAAGCATTTATTTGGGCTGCAATTTCTGATGCTGGTAACACTAATGAACTTATGTTCTTGCCTTATGGACTTGGTCTTTTACCCCTTAAAATAAATACATCTCCTGTATACGACCCCTACCTTGTCACAGCACAATTGATTGGCTCAAACGCATTAACTTCTTATGGCTGCAGGGGCAGTATTGAGTAGCTTGGATGAAAGGTGCCCAGAGGTGCCCAGAGTAAACGGCCTGCTCCTCAGTCCCAGTTGCTAATATATGCATATTATTATTAGTATTGGATAGAAAACACTCGACGTTTCTAAAACTGTTTGAATGATGTCTGTGAGTATAACAGAACTCTGAGGTTGGTCGATTTTCAACCCATGCCCTATTGAAGTGGGATATGAATTATGTTGCACTTCCTAGGGCTTCCACTAGATGTCAACCGTTTTTAGAAACTTGAATGAGGCTTCTACTGTGTTGTGGGGCTGAATAAGAGCTGAATGAGTCAGGTTACTGGCAGAGAGCCATTTCCTGGTCACGCGCATTCCACAGGAAATCGACCTGCGTTCCATTGTTTCTCTAGACATAAAGGAATTCTCCAGTTGGAACGTTATTGAAGATTTATGATAACAACCTCCTAAAGATTGACTCTATACTTAGTTTGAAATGTTTCTTCAACCTGTAATATAACTTTTTGAAGTTTTTGTCCGAAGTTATGCGGGACCTGCACAAGCGTTTGGATATGTGTTCCTAACGCCCTAACAAAAATAGCTATTTGGACATAAATGATGGACATTCCCGAACAAAACAAACATTTCTTGTGGAAGTGGGAGTCCTGGGAGTGCATTCCGACGAAGATCAGCAAAGGTAAGTGAAGATTTATAATGCTTTTTATGAGTTTTGTTGACTGCACAATTTGGCGGGTAACTGTATGGCTTGCTTTTGTGGCTGAACGCTGTTCTCAGATTATTGAATATTGTGCTTTTGCCATAAAGGTTTTTGAAATCTGACACAGCGGTTACATTAAGAACAAGTGTATCTTTAATTCTATGTAAAACATGTATCTTTCATCAAAGTTTATGATGAGTATTTATGTTATTTGACGTGGCTCTCTGCAATTTCTCCGGATATTTTGGAGGCATTTCTGAACATGGCGCCAATGTAAACTGAGGTTTTTGGATATAAATATTAACTTTATCGAACAAAACACATATGTATTGTGTAACATGAAGTCCTATGAGTGTCATCTGATGAAGATCATCAAAGGTTAGTGATTCATTTTATCTCTATTTCTGCTTTTTGTGACTCCTGTCTTTGGCTGAAAAAATGACTGTATTTGTCTGTGATTTTGCGGTGACCTAACATAATCGTTTGTGGTGCTTTCGCTGTAAAGCCTATTTGAAATCGGACACTTTGGTGGGATTAACAACAAGATTACCTTTAAAATTGTATAAGATACATGTATGTTTGAGGAATTTTAATTATGAGATTTCTGTTGTTTGAATTTGGCACCCTGCACTTTCACTGGCTGTTGTCATATCATCCCGTTAACGGGATTGCAGCCATAAGAAGTTTTAAGTAGGAAATAAATTCCACAAATGCACTTTTAACGAGGCACACCTGTTAATTGAAATGCATTCCAGGTGACTACCTCATGAAGCTGGTTGAGAGAATGGCAAGAGTGTGCACAGCTGTCATCAAGGCAAAGGGTGCCTACATTGAAGATTCTCAAATCTAAATTATATTGTGATGTGTTTAACAATTTTTTGGTTACTACATTATTATTTCATAGTTTTGATGTCCTCACTATTATTCTACAAGCAGTGGAGGTTCTAGCTTGTATGGCTCCCTGGGCGAACCCCCCCTTCATCCCCCCCCCCCCACCCCCCCCCCCACCCCTCTACTTGTTATTTTTATTCAGACATTTGGAACAACACAATAAATAATCATAACATTTAACACTTAATAAATATAAAAATATATACAAAAATAAGACTCATAAATATCAAAAAAGAAGTAACAAAGACAAATACAAACAAATTGTAGTAAATAAATACAAATAAAAAAGAGAATGGAATTATTAACCTATTACCCTATTGCTAACAAAAAACACAAATAAAACTAAATTGCACAAATCCTGTATCACACAAATACACAAATAGAATATCACACTTATAAAGAAAGAACCTGATTATTACACTATTGCACTTCAAACAAGAAACACACAAACTAAATTGCACAACTAATTGCATTACTAATTGCATTAGTACTGTACAAAGTTAGAGGTGTGCTTTTTGATAGATACAGTAATATAGTGGATAATATAGCCCACATCAATATAATGTAACAATATATGGTAATATAGTGGGTACTATAGCCCACATCAATATAATGTAACAATATATGGTAATATAGTGGGTAATATAGCCCACATCAATATAATGTAACAATATATGGTAATATAGTGGGTAATATAGCCCACATCAATATAATGTAACAATATATGGTAATATAGTGGGTAATATAGCCCACATCAATATAATGTAACAATATATGGTAATATAGTGGGTACTATAGCCCACATCAATATAATGTAACAATATATGGTAATATAGTGGGTAATATAGCCCACATCAATATAATGTAACAATATATGGTAATATAGTGGGTAATATAGCCCACATCAATATAATGTAACAATATATGGTAATATAGTGGGTAATATAGCCCACATCAATATAATGTAACAATATATGGTAATATAGTGGGTACTATAGCCCACATCAATATAATGTAACAATATATGGTAATATAGTGGGTAATATAGCCCACATCAATATACAGTAATATAGTGGGTAATATAGCCTACATCAATACACAGTAATATAGTGGGTAATATAGCCTACATCAATATACTGTAATATAGTGGGTAATATAGCCTACATCAATATACTGTAATATAGTGGGTAATATAGCCTATATCAATATACTGTAATATAGTGGGTAATATAGCCTATATCAATATACTGTAATATAGTGGGTAATATAGCCTATATCAATATAATTAGCAATATACAGTAATATAGTGGGTAATATAGCCTACAACAATATACAGTAATATAGCGGGTAATATAGCCTACATCAATATACAGTAATATAGCGGGTAATATAGCCTACATCAATATACAGTAATATAGTGGGTAATATAGCCTATATCAATATAATTAACAATATACAGTAATATAGTGGGTAATATAGCCTACAACAATATACAGTAATATAGCGGGTAATATAGCCTACATCAATATACAGTAATATAGCGGGTAATATAGCCTACATCAATATACAGTAATATAGTGGGTAATATAGCCTACATCAATATACAGTAATATAGCGGGTAATATAGCCCACATCAATATACAGTAATATAGTGGGTAATATAGCCTACATCAATATACAGTAATATAGTGGGTAATATATCCTACATCAATATACTGTAATATAGTGGGTAATATAGTCTACATCTATATACAGTAATATAGTGGGTAATATAGCCTATATCAATATAATTAACAATATACAGTAATATAGTGGGTAATATAGCCTACATCAATATACAGTAATATAGTGGGTAATATAGCCTACATCAATATACAGTAATATAGTGGGTAATATAGCCTACATCAATATACAGTAATATAGTGGGTAATATAGCCTACATCAATATACAGTAATATAGTGGGTAATATAGCCTACATCAATATACAGTAATATAGTGGGTAATATATCCTACATCAATATACTGTAATATAGTGGGTAATATAGTCTACATCTATATACAGTAATATAGTGGGTAATATAGCCTACATCAATATACTGTAATATAGTGGGTAATATAGCCTACATCAATATACAGTAATATAGTGGGTAATATAGCCTACATCAATATACAGTAATATAGTGGGTAATATAGCCTACAACAATATACAGTAATATAGTGGGTAATATAGCCTACATCAATATACTGTAATATAGTGGGTAATATAGCCTACATCAATATACAGTAATATAGCGGGTAATATAGCCTACATCAATATGCAGTGTAGACTATGTACTGTATGTATCTATGTAAACATTTATTGTTCTGATTTGTTCAGGAATACATTCCATTAAATATTTAAATATTCCTATGTGAATTCCTTGAATTTTCCATAACACTGCGAGACTCCCCATCACACCCCTGCTAACCCCTGATCATACGCATATTGGGAGTGTGTATATGTGTATGTGTGTGTGTGTGTATGTGTGTGTATGTGTGTGTGTGTGTGTGTGTGTGTGTGTGTGTGTGTGTGTGTGTGTGTGTGTGTGTGTGCGTGCGTGTGCGTGTGCGTGTGTGTGCGTGCGCGTGTGTATATCTGTATGTCAGGATGGGTTGTGTGAAACCCACACAGACACACATCTCACCTCCTAAACCTTGTTCCTCTTTGGTTTTGTCTTCTTATTTCACATACATCCCCCTCTCTCCACACACACACACACACACACACGCACACGCACACACACACGCATGCACACACACGCGCACACGCACATGCACACGCAGACACAGACGACACAGACGACACAGAAACACACACACAGTAATGTGCTGTGGCAGCCTGCGTCCGTAGACAGGCGTGAAGGATCAAGTCTTCACCCAGTGTACTACCGATATTCATAAGATGAGGCTGCAGAGGAGAGGGGGAGAGAGGAGAGAGAAAGGGAGAGAGAGAAATGGGGAGAGAGAGAGATTGGGGACGAGAGGAGGGGAGAGAGAGGAAGAGGAGACAGGAGAGAGAGAAATGGGGAGAGAGAGAGATTGGGGACGAGGGGAGGGGAGAGAGAGGAAGAGGAGACAGGAGAGAGAGAAAGGAGAAGAGAGAGAAAGGGGAGAGAGAGGGGGGGGACTAGAGGAAGAGGAGACAGGAGAGAGAGAAAGCCTGGACAGAGGGAAGAGAGAGATCAGTGAGAGGGGTGAGATGGGGAGTCTCGTGGGTATTTGGGGTGTAGGGTGGTGGGGCAAGGGGGATTGGTAAGTGGGTTAGAGGTAGAGGACTAGAATGATATAGGGTTGGGGGTGGAGTGTCATAGGGCTCTGGGGGGATGGGAATAGAGATGGATGTGGTGGGGGGAGGGGAGGGGAGGGGGCGGAGGGAGGGAGGGAGGGAGGGAGAAGAGAGGTTCTGTTGACGTCCTCTACCATTGGCTTGTTCAAACGGTGGGGGAGGGGCAGACACTACCATGTCCTCACCAGCTGTAGAGAGAGGGAGAGGAGAGAAACAAAGAGAGAGAGAAAAAGAGAGAGAGAAGAGAGAAGAGAGGAGAGAGAAAAAGAGAGAAGAGAGAGAGAAGAGAGGAAACAGAGAGCGGAGAGAGAGAAAGAGAGAGAGAAGAGAGAAGAGAGGAGAGAGAAAAAGAGAGAAGAGAGAGAGAAGAGAGGAAACAGAGAGAGGAGAGAAGAGAGGAGAGGAAACAGAGAGAGGAGTGAGAGAAGAGAGAAGAAGAAAGAGAGAGGGGAGAGAGAGAAGAGAGGAGAGGAAACAGAGAGAGGAGAGAAGAGAGAAGAAGAAAGAGAGAGAGAAGAGAGGAGAGGAAACAGAGAGAGGAGAGGAAACAGAGAGAGGAGAGAGAGGAGAGGAGAGGAAACAGAGAGAGAAGAGAGGAGAGGAAACAGATAGAGGAGAGGAAACAGAGAGAGGAGAGAGGAGAGGAAACAGAGAGAGAAGAGAGGAGAGGAAACAGATAGAGGAATGAGAGAAGAGAGGAGAGGAAACAGATAGAGGAGAGAGGAGAGGAAACAGAGAGAGGAATGAGAGAAGAGAGGAGAGGAAACAGAGAGAGGAGAGAAGAGAGGAGAGGAAACAGAGAGGAGAGAAGAGAGGAGAGGAAACAGAGAGGAGAGAAGAGAGGAGAGGAAACAGAGAGGAGAGAAGAGAGGAGAGGAAACAGAGAGAGGAGAGAAGAGAGGAGAGGAAACAGAGAAGGAGAGATAGAGGAGAGGAAACAGAGAAGGAGAGATAGAGGAGGGGAAACAGAGAAGGAGAGATAGAGGAGGGGAAACAGAGAAGGAGAGAATAGAGGAGAGGAAACAGAGAGGAGAGATAGAGGAGGGGAAACAGAGAGGAGAGATAGAGGGAGGAGAGGAAACAGAGAGGAGAGAAGAGAGGAGAGGAAACAGAGAGGAGAGAAGAGAGGAGAGGAAACAGAGAGGAGAGACGAGAGGAGAGGAAACAGAGAGGAGAGAAGAGAGGAGAGGAAACAGAGAGAGGAGAGAAGAGAGGAGAGGAAACAGAGAGAGGAGAGAAGAGAGGAGAGGAAACAGAGAGAGAAGAGAGGAGAGGAAACAGAGAGAGGAAACAGAGAGAGGAGAGAAGAGAGGAGAGGAAACAGAGAGAGGAGAGAAGAGAGGAGAGGAAACAGAGAGAGGAGAGAAGAGAGGAGAGGAAACAGAGAGAGGAGAGAAGAGAGGAGAGGAAACAGAGAGAGGAGAGAAGAGAGGAGAGGAAACAGAGAGAGGAGAGAGGAGAAGAAAGAGAGAGGGGAGAGAGAGAAGAGAGGAAACAGAGAGAGGAGAGGAAACAGAGAGAGGAGAGACAAGAGAGGAGAGGAAACAGAGAGAGGAGAGGAAACAGAGAGAGGAGAGAGAAGAGAGAGCCAACCAGTAATTCACTAAACTGGTCAATTCACCAAGAGGTCAAACACCAAATTGAGACTCTGCAGAATTCTGCAAAAATATCCTCAGTGACCAACGTAAAACACCAAATAATACATGCAGAGCAGAATTAGGCCGATACCCGCTAATTATCAAAATCCAGAAAAGAGACGTTAAATTCTACAACCACCTAAAAGGAAGTGATTCCCAAACCTTCCATAACAAAGCCATCACCTACAGAGAGGAAAAGGGAGATACCTAGTCAGTTGTACAACAGAATGTCTTCAACTGAAATGTGGGAGATGAACCTGGAGAAGAGTCTCCTAAGCAATCTGGTCCTGGGGCTCTGTTCACAAACACAAACGGAACCCACAGAGCCCCAGGACAGCAACACAATTAGACCAAACCAAATCATGATAAAACATAAAGATAATTACTTGACACATTGGAATAGACAAAAAAAAGAGCAAACTAGAATGCTATTTGGACCTAAACAGAGAGTACACAGTGGCAGAATACCTGACCACTGTGACTGACCCAAAAGGAAGGAAAGCTTTGACTATGTAAAGACTCAGTGAGCATAGCCTTGCGATTGAGAAAGGCAGACCAGGCTCTCAAGAGAAGACAGTCACACCTGATGTTCTGTTCAACAGTCCAGATCTAGTCCCACCTGATGTTCTGTTCAGTCATTACAGTCCAGATCTAGTCCCACCTGATGTTCTGTTCAACAGTCCAGATCTAGTCCCACCTGATGTTCTGTTCAACAGTCCAGATCTAGTCCCACCTGATGTTCTGTTCAACAGTCCAGATCTAGTCCCACCTGATGTTCTGTTCAGTCATTACAGTCCAGATCTAGTCCCACCTGATGTTCTGTTCAGTCATTACAGTCCAGATCTAGTCCCACCTGATGTTCTGTTCAACAGTCCAGATCTAGTCCCACCTGGTGTTCTGTTCAACAGTCCAGATCTAGTCCCACCTGATGTTCTGTTCAACAGCCCAGATCTAGTCCCACCTGATGTTCTGTTCAACAGTCCAGATCTAGTCCCACCTGATGTTCTGTTCAACAGTCCAGATCTAGTCCCACCTGATGTTCTGTTCAACAGCCCAGATCTAGTCCCACCTGATGTTCTGTTCAGTCATTACAGTCCAGATCTAGTCCCACCTGATGTTCTGTTCAACAGTCCAGATCTAGTCCCACCTGATGTTCTGTTCAACAGCCCAGATCTAGTCCCACCTGATGTTCTGTTCAGTCATTACAGTCCAGATCTAGTCCCACCTGATGTTCTGTTCAACAGTCCAGATCTAGTCCCACCTGGTGTTCTGTTCAGTCATTACAGTCCAGATCTAGTCCCACCTGATGTTCTGTTCAACAGTCCAGATCTAGTCCCACCTGATGTTCTGTTCAACAGTCCAGATCTAGTCCCACCTGATGTTCTGTTCAACAGTCCAGATCTAGTCCCACCTGATGTTCTGTTCAGTCATTACAGTCCAGATCTAGTCCCACCTGATGTTCTGTTCAGTCATTACAG